>NC_135805.1:104086427-104294658 GCF_964213995.1 Mustelus asterias
ATTATAGCCATTAATGGTGGGCTAAGAGAGGAACATCATGGGGAGGAATTTTCAGTGCCCCTACCCACACCGCCCCCCTCTCCGGGCATGTTTCGTGGTGGTGGAGGTGGCCTGCCATTGGCTGGTGGTGGGATCTTGTGAACCAGGAAACCCACATTAGGGGTTCACCATTAGCGGACCAGAAGATCCTGCCTGCAAGAATGGCCTACAAATTCTAGCATTGGATCTGAAAGTTCCCAACAGCAGGGATAATGAGTCAAGTGGGCATGGAAGAGACTGCTGCCCCTAAAGGTGATGCAGAATCAGTTTTTCCAGCACTGCTTCCTCACACCACAAATTGGTGCTGATGCCCCAGGAAGTAGCAGAAGCAATTTCATGGTTATTTAAGAAGCATCATGAAGAGTCACAGGGTCACCTCCCCATGCACTCCAGCAAGTAACCATTGCTCGAATGTCTTCCAAGGGGAGTCAGTTAAAAGGTACATATAATATGCAAACAGTAAGGGAAACTGTACCAAAGTATGGCACATCAGGCACACCTGACACAAAATAGGGAAATAAATTGACTGCACTTTTGTTCATGCAGCTTCCCTAAAATGATGAAAAGTAAGACATCAAAATATGGATATGAGTCAAGGTAATTCAGGGAGCCAGGTAGGAGGAGAACAGTGTTATTGAGCTATTTGAATGCATGCGGACAGATCATTCAAGTGGAAGATTAAGAAATTAGTGTGTCCCATGTGAACAGTTGGTGCAAAAGCACTGGTTGCAAAACTGAAAGCAGCATAACAAGTAAAGCTTGTCAAGAGGTTGTGGGGTGAGGTCTATTCTGATACTTGAACCCGTGTCAGTGTGGGTTTCCTCCGGGTGCTCTGGTTTCCTCTCACAGTCCAAAGATGTGCATGTTAGGTGGATTGGCCATGCTAAATTGCCCCTTAGTATCAGGGGGATTAGTTAAGGTAAATGTATGGGGTTGTGGGGATAGGGCCTGGGTGGGATTGTGGTCGGTGCAGACTTGATGGGCCGAATAGCCTTCTTCTGCACTGAAGGATTCCATGATTCTATGATTTTGAGTGCACACTCAGCCAGCACTTCAGTGCTAGACAAGTATAAGATTGGAGTATAAACGCAAAATGAGATTGGACTGCTCTCTTTTGGACAAAATGTAAACTTGGGTACCACCCACCTGGATATTAAAGATGCCATGGCAGCATTTCTGTCTAACATTTATCCCTCAGCGAACACCACCAGGAACAAAGTAAACTGTTCAATTATCTCACTGCTGTTTGTGGGATATTACATAGAACAGTACAGCACAGAACAGGCCCTTCGGCCCACGATGTTGTGCCAAGCTTTATCTGAAACCAAGATCAAGCTATCCCACTCCCTATCATCCTGGTGTGCTCCATGTGCCGATCCAATAACCGCTCAAATGTTCCTAAAGTGTCTGACTCCACTATCACTGCAGGCAGTCCATTCCACACCCCAACCACTCTCTGCGTAAAGAACCTACCTCTGATATCCTTCCTATATCTCCCACCATGAACCCTGTAGTTATGCCCCCTTGTAATAGCTCCATCCACCCGAGGAAATAGTCTTTGAATGTTCACTCTATCTATCCCCTTCATCATTTTATAAACCTCTATTAAGTCTCCCCTCAGCCTCCTCCGCTCCAGAGAGAACAGCCCTAGCTCCCTCAACTTTTCCTCATAAGACCGACCCTCCAAACTAGGCAGCATCCTGGTAAAGCTCCTCTGCACTCTTTCCAGCGCTTCCACATCCTTCTTATAGTGAGGTGACCAGAACTGCACACAATATTCCAAATGTGGTCTCACCAAGGTCCTATACAGTTGCAGCATAACCCCACGGCTCTTAAACTCAAACCCCCTGTTAATAAAAGCTAACAGACTATAGGCCTTCTTCACAGCTCTATCCACTTGAGTAGCAACCTTTAGAGATCTGTGGATATGGACCCCAAGATCTCTCTGTTCCTCCACAGTCTTCAGAACCCTACCTTTGACCCTGTAATCCACATTTAAATTAGTCCTACCAAAATGAATCACCTCGCATTTATCAGGGTTAAACACCTTTTGCCATTTTTCAGCCCAGCTTTGCATCCTATCTATGTCTCTTTGCAGCCTACAACAGCCCTCCACCTCATCCACTACTCCACCAATCTTGGTGTCATCAGCAAATTTACTGATTCTGCCCTTTGAGATTCAGTATTGTATGCAAATAGGCTCTTTGTGTTTGCCTGTGAAAAAGCAAACAGTTACATCCTTAAAAGTAATTAACTGGCTGTGAAGCAGTTTGGAATGTGCGGAGAACATCTGGAATGCTAAATATCTGGAGGCGGTTTCCCTTGGTCAAGATCTGAAGAGTCATACGGAGTTGAAATGTTAACTCTTGTTTCCCTCTCTACAGATGCTGCCAGACCTGCTGAATTTTGTTCCAGCGGATCCTGTTTATATTTCAAATTTCCAGCATCCGCAGTATTTTGCTTTCATTCCCTTGGTCTGTTCGGTGGTGCGGGAACTGTAGATACAGTTTGTGGCATATGGTTGTGGCTCAGAGGTAGTCCGGAGCTAGTGGCAGGTAATCTCCTTAGCCGTGCCATGTTGGGTCTTCTTCATCTTTAAACATTCAAATCTATTGAAGGGTTTCTGTGAAAAAATCTTGTAATTTTCAAGTAGAATTGTCATCATAAAAAAATAACTATCTACAAGAACCCGCGTCAAGGATAAGAATACAGCTTGCCATCTATGGCCACTTTGAACACTCGGCAACATGTTAAACAGAAACGCTAGAAAATGGAACACGTTAAATATTAATGCCATTAATTAAATAAATTAAGCATGCAAAACAACGCTCTTGCACATTTTGTACAAGATCTGTATCCACCAAAGGGAAACATGACTCAGAAAACATTGCTGAGCTCATACAAAACAGAGGGCTGTGTAAGGTCATGGCAGAACAACTTCTAGTTCCTGCTTTCAGCATCGTGCCATTGGGATTGAATCATAAACTGCAGATGTTTATAGCATAGAAAGAAGCTATTCAGCCCATCATGTATATGCCGGGTCCCGGCCAGTGTAATTCTAAACTAATTGCACGCTTTCACAAAAGTCTTGCACCTTCTTGCATCTTGCAGCACGGTGGCACAGCGGTTAGCATTGCGGCCTCACAGTGCCAGGGAGCCGGGTTCAATTTCCGGCTCGGGTCACTGTCTGTGTGGAATTTGCACGTTCTCCCCGTGTCTGCGTGGGTTTCCTCCGGGTGCTCCGGTTTCCTCCCACATTCTGAAAGACGTGCTGGTTAGGTGCATTGGCCCGAACAGGCACCGGACTGTGGCAACTAGGGGAATTTCACAGTAACTTCATTGCAATGGTAATGTAAACCTTATTTGTGACCAATAAATAAAACTTCTAACTTTTTCCTCTGGTTCAAATACTTATCCACTTTTCCCTTGAAGGGTGCTGTGACTTCTGCCTTAATTATTACATTTGCCAAATCAGCCCATGTTCCAACATGCTTCAAGGAAAAGGATTTTCAACTATTCTCTCTCATCACTTGACAAAATTAAGTGTTGACTCTTCATTGTAGACTTTCCAACCAGAAAAGAAATAGTCTATTCCGCCATCAAAATGCTTCATTGTTTGGATCAATGGAATGATTACTATATTCAATGTCGATATTCAAACTGTAGGCTCTGATACTGAAGTGGGGGGAGTGGGGCTGCAGTTTAGTGGACAGGAAATCTGGAAGAATGGGCTTCCTTCAGATCTGCCAAACTTAACAGCAAGACAGGGTTACCATTTTGGGCTCAGTTTTCCCGACTAAGTGGCTGACATGCCCTCAGCACCAGGCTGCAGCCAGGAAGCAGAGAGAAGGGAGGTAGAGGCTGATAGGTTTGCTTGAAAAATCAGGAAGGAGCTTGCCTTCCTCCCACTCTTCCGAATAAAGGTTACATTGGACTCAAAACTTTGGACTGAAATTTTCCATCCTTGTTCATGGCTGGGATTTTCCAGTGCTGCTGAAAGTGAATGAAATTTTGGACGGAACACCAAATTTTCCATTCTCACTCACAATGGATTCTGCCATGGACAAGAGTGTGGAATCCCATCCGTTGGCTCTGTTTCGCTCCAACAGGTGTTGCCAGACCCGCTGGGTTTTCCAGCACTTTCTGTTTTTATCTTCCGACTGGAAGCAAGTAGACTCAAAGTGTGGGTTTTTTTCCACATTTTTGCATCACATTCAGCCAAACACACCAATTCTGGGGATTAAAGTTATCCCATAGTTTCTTAGCCCTAACAAATACTTGGAGAAACCAAACAGAACATGCTTTAATAAGTGATTCATTTTGCTTGGAAGAGCACAGAGAGACAATTCTAAAGGGAGTGCAGAAGTAGAGGGACCCAGGTGTATATGTGCATAAGTCATTGTAGGTGCCAGGGCAGATTGAGAGTGGTTAATAAAGAATACAGCATCTTGAACTTTATCAATAGGGGTGTAGAGCACAAAAGAAAGGAAGTTATCTTAAACCTGTATAAAACACTGGTTTGGCCTCAGTTCTGGCGACCACACTTTCAGAAAGAAGTGATGGCATCATAGGGGATGCAGAAAAGATGGATGAGGAACATCAGTCATGTATATAGATCGGAGAAGTTGGGACTGTTCTCCCTGGGGTAAGAGAAGGGAGAGAGGGGTCTGGACAAAATAGATGGGGAAAAACTGTTCCCATTGGCAGAAGGGAACCAGGGGGAACAGATTTAAGGTAATGGCAAAAGAAGAAATGGGAAAATGAGCAAAAACATTTTTTATACAGCAAGTGGTTAAGATCTGGAATACACTGCCTGGAAGTGTGATGGAAGCAGGTTCAATTGAAGCATTTAGAAGAAAACTGGATTAATACCTGAAAAGGAAGAATGTGCAGGGCCATGAGGAAAAGGCAGCTGAGTAGCTTTAAGTAAATTGCTCCTTAAGACATCATGGGCTAAATAGCCTTCTCCTATGCTGCATCCTATATAATTGTCCATTCAATAACAAGATGTCCAAAACTGCACAGAGTGCCCAAAACAACAATCAGTATAAACTTATTGCCTCTTTATTCCTGTGCCAATTGTGGTTCAATTGGTAGCACAGTCATCTCTGAAACACGTGGTTTAAGCCTCACGCCAGGGGTTGGAGCACAAAAATCAAAGCCGATATTCCAAGACAATATTGCAGTGTTAGAGGTCCCGTGTTTCAGAAGAGACATTAAATAGAGGCTCCTTCTGCTCTCAGATGGATGTAAAACATCCCACAGGACTATGCTGAAAAAAGCAAGTGAGTTATCACCAGTGTCCTTGCAAATATTCAATCAAGTTCACACAAAAGGATGACACGGTGGCACAGTGGTTAGCACTGCTGTCTCACTGCGCCAGGGACCCGGGTTCGAGTCCAGCCTTGGGAGACTGTGTGGAGTTTTCACGTTCTCCCTGTGTCTGCGTGGGTTTCCTCCGGGCGCTCTGGTTTCCTCCCACAGTCCAAAGATGTGTGGGTTAGATGGATTGGCCATGGTAAATGTGTACGGTTCTATGGATAGGGGAGGGGAGAGGGCCTAAGTAAGATATTTTGGCAGAGAGTCAATGCAGATTCAATGGGCTGAATGGCCTCCTTCTGCACTGTAGGGATTCTATTCTATGAAAACAGATTATTTGGTCATCATCACATTGCTGTTTGTGGCAACTAGCTGAGTACAAAGTAACTGCTGTGCTTCCTACATTACAGCAATGGCTACACTTCAAAATGGACTTCATCGGTTGTCGAATGCTTTGAGGTGTTTAGTGATTGTGAGAAGTGCCACATAGATTCAAGTCTTTCTATCTTTGTGTGCACCATGCGCCTATTCATGAAACCTAAAATACTATAACTCCTGCCGCCGACTGGAAAAGCATCAGGTGCAGTTGCAAGTGCACGCTTGACCCACATTGCGGCCGCCAGGGGCATGGCGACTGTTTGTCGTTTGGAACAAGCACAATGTGATTGGCATCCTTTTCACTGCAACAAACAACTGAGAGGAAAGAGAAACATAATTTTCCAGCAGCAATTCATTCCAGTCCCTAATCTGTACTGGGATCTCAGTTACAAGAGAGTGTTACCTCCTCACATTAGGCCCAGTGTGTTCATGCTCTATGCAAGAAGCCCCTGGGTAGGTAGTGGGAATCTTAATCCCAGGGTCTTTGTTTTGGGTCACATATTGAGTAGTAATTTTTTCTTGAATAGTCTATTCACATTCTTTTTTTTCTAAAACATTGGAAGTTGAGGATTTAATTAAAATTCCTGATTATCTATCTTCACCATTAACTGAATTGTCTGGAGCATGTTTTAAGAGGGAGCGGGTGATAAATCAGAGGTAGTAGTCGATACAAGAAATTTCAATTGATTAAAGACTGCACAGACGTGAAAAAGGGTAACTTGAACTTTGTTGTTAGTTTAGTCTGTATCAAGTCAACTTGTTCGCTTTAACCCTGCTAGCTTGTGCAGGAAGTGCTTCCCCCTAGTGATGCGGCAAAAATGAACACTGCCAACCAAAAATGCTTTGGCCATTTGTATGGCTTTATCCCGCTTTCAGGGCATTATTTATCTGAACTGCTAGTTCTCTCTCTTTAGCCATGCCTAACAGAGTTTTGTCACCATATACGCGATCCTTTCTTTGACTTTCCTCCCCGGACATATAACTCCACACTTCTCTATTTGCCACTTCTCAGTTCATTCTGTAAATTTATGCCATCCTTTTTTAACAAGTAGGACTCACTCCAAAACATCCTACTTTAATGCTACAAGTAAACCTGGAGATTATATTCACTAGTCAAACTAATTTGCAGATTACTAAACATAATGTCTACCACAACAATATATATATATGTCTATAGTACCTTTATAGTGATACAAAATCCCAAGATGCTACACAGAAGCATTGTGAAACAAAATATGACACTGAGCTACCTAAGAAAATATGAGTTCAGATGATTGAAAGTTTGGCCAAAGAAGTAGGTTTTAAGCAATGCCTTAATGGAAGAAAGAGAGGTGGACAGCTGTAAGAAGGTATTCCAGAGCTGAGGGCCCAACAAGCCTGAGGCTGAAGACACGGCCACCAGTGATGGAACAATTAAAAGCTGCCTTGAATCAGTGCCATTGGGCAGAGTTATTAGAACATAATCTTATAAATTTTTAATCAGTCCCACAAAAGCAAAATATTGCAGATAAAATAAAATCAAGAAATGCTGGAAATACTCAGCAGGTCTGGCAGTATCTATAAAGAGAAAAAAAAGAGTTAATGCACATGACCAGTCCCAACCTAATGAATTGACCTGGTTGTAATAAGCCTTTCAGGAATAGCAGCATGCCCTCATGAGAAGGGAAGTGTATCATGTGACCCGATCTCAATTTTGCCTTGTTTGTAAGCAGGACAGAGCACACACAGCTCTGCTGATGTCTTCAAGCTTTTTACCTTTGCATATCTGTTCTCATGTGCTTAAATCTCAATAAATAAACCCAAAATATATTTAGCCAATCCTGTATGAGTGTCTTTGGAAAGAATAGACATCAAGTGTAGAATCTTGTTGAGGCTTTGGGGGATTCGCCTGTCAGATGGAAAACTGATGGGAGACCCAGGCTGTCTGTTCTCAGGAAGGCCCACTGAAGCACAAGCCAATCAGGAAATGGTGAGCCAGCACCAGGCCTTCCCCTGTAACTAACACCCTGGGGGTGAAAGTCCCACTCTCGAATGCTGCCAGTCAGCACAGACTAGCTCAGATGAGACGCCTTATATGAACTTTTCATGCGATGCATCTTATGTAGCTTTTTTCTGCTTACAAGACTTCAGAATAGCTTGCATTATCCAGACGTGTCTCATTGCTGAAGAGAATTGGATTGATGGGAGCAAAATAAATTCTCACCTACGCTTCATAAATACAAGTAGTGTCAACGTTAAAGTTTAGACAAGATCACACACAGAACAGTCAAGCAAGAGGCAGAAGTGCACGATAAATACTTGTTGATACAGTCCCGTACAAATAAAGTTAGAGCTGGGGCCTCGTTAAAAGTCATTCAGATGTCTCGAGTGCCTCTTAAAGTAAGCCAGCACCTGTTAAAAATCGAGGAGCACTCTGTCTACAAATAATATAGAAATATGATTCTTTTCATTCATCCTGGGTGGCACGAGCTAACCAGCATTTATTTTCCTTCCCTAATTACCCTTGAACCAGTGCAGTCCACCAGGTGTAGCTACACCCAGCTTTTCTTTAAATCCAATTCAATCAAATCAAGTCCAATTCAGAGTCTCAGCAAGTGAGACATTCCCGATCCAAGCTGACAAGACAGGGCTCACCTCCTGTCTTGGGCTTGATCTACATGATCCAAGCTGATTGGAGCAGGCATTGCACCTCCTCCAAGGCTTGATCTCATTTGCATCTTAGCCAAAAGGCCGAGATGCCGCTTTTAAAAATTGCTTCAAATGAAGCTAAAATGTAACCTAATGACTTCAATCAAGTACAGCATGTCGATACTACACTTGATCTTAGCCAAAAGGCCAAGTAGCTATACCCAGCTTTTTTTAAATACTTTTCCAATTCAATCAAATCAAATCCAATTCAAAGTCCCAACAAGTTGAGACATTTCAGATCCAGGCTGACAAGACAGGGCAAGCGACCAAATCACCCTGTCCTGGGCCTGATCTACATGAGCCAAGTCGATTGGAGGAGCAAAGCAACACCTCCTCCAAGACTTGAGCTCATTTGCATCTTAGCCAAAAGGCCGAGATGCCGCTTTTAAAAATTGCTTCATATGAAACATATGAAGCTTCAATGTAACCCAATGACCTCAACCAAGTGCAGCATCCAATCCATACTACACTTGATCTTAGCCAAAAGGCCGAGAAGCAACCCAGCTTTGCTGTTAAGGAGGGAGTTCCAGGATTTTGACTGGACAACAATAGTTCCAAGTCAGGATGCTGTGTGACTTGCAGGGTAACTTTCAGGTGATGGTGTTCCCAGGAGTCTGCTGTGCATATTCTTCCATATGGTAGAGGTCACAGATTAGGAAGATGCTGTGGAAGGAGTCTTGGTGAGTTGCTGCCGTGCACCTTGCACATGGTCCACACTGCTGCCGTGTGCACTGGTGGTGGCGGTGGGAGTGACCATTTAACATGGTGGACAGGGTGCTGCTCAAGCAGATGTTAGTCCCACTGGTAAACCTATGGAGCCTACATGTAGGTATTTGATCACCATAAAACATACGTTAGGGGCCTCATGCCTGTTAAAGAATCCCTTTAGAAAAGTACTATTCAGGCACATTGACTTGAATGTTGTTGGAGCTCCATTCATCAAGGCAAGTGAGAACATCCCATTATACTCCTTACATATGCTTTGTAGATACAAAGGTACACAAGTCTTTGGGACATCAGATTGACAGTTACTTGCCACAGAATTTCCAGCCTCTGGCCTGTTCTTATAACCACAGGGGGTGATTCTGCCATCCAATAGCGTGATCCGCGGCTGGGTGTCCAGCCCCAAGCGCCCCTCACCTCTTCGCCAGAAATAGGCGCGGAGCTGCATTACATATTCAACAGGGCATTTAAATATAATTAGCGGGCCCGGGACTGAAGTCTCCTGGTCCGCTAGCCTCTCCCACGCTGCTAGGAGTATTTCACTCCAGCGGGACTTACAATAGGTTCCCACTTTTGGGGAGTTGGCTGGATAGACAGGGGGGGGGGGGGAAATCAGGACCCCCCAGAGGGTTGGGCAGTCAGATGGATGGGGTGGGGGACTGAGGGCCAACGTTGCAGGGGTCGCTGGCCAGCAATTAGGAGGTCGGCAGCGCAGAGTCACTGAGCATGCACCAATCTCAGCACTGACAGGTCGGCACATGTGCAGTGGCCCCCTCAGGGCTATGCTGCCAGCCTCTCCAGCGGAAATAGGCCCCACAGCTTTTCTGCACGATTTATGCTAGCGCACTCAGCAGTGCACAGAGTGTGGGAGATTCATTTTGAAACTCCCATTGAAAAAACCAGCATGATTTACACCAGTTTTCATGCAAATTCGACACTTGGAAATGTTTTGGGAGAATCGCCCCCACAGCATTTATATGACTAGTCCAGTTAAGTTTCTGGTCAGCGGTAATCGCAAGGGTGTTGACAGAGGGGGATTCAGCAGTGGTAATGCCATTGGTTAGAGTCTCTCTTGCTACAAATAGTCATTAGCCTTGCACTTCTCTGGCATGAATGCTACGCATCAGTCCAAGCCTGAATGTTGGCCAACTCTTGCTGCATGTGGACACAAACTGCAACCTAATGTATCCTAATGATTGAAGTTTCTTGGTATCTAAATGCAATGGCCTCATAGCAAAATGACAGGGAAACAGGGATGAACATAAAATATAAACACAGTGGACCCACAAAATTCAACAAGTGTCAATGCACCACAGCAAGGACCTTATTTAAATGGGAAAATGGTGTATCAAAAGCTTAAGAGCTGTCAGTGTTCCGCAAGAATTGTGAATATGTACTTATCATTATGATGTGGAGATGCCGATGTTGGGCTGGAGTGGACAAGATGAGAGGTCACATGATTCCAGGTTATAATCCAACAGGTTTATTTGAAATCACAAGTTTTCGGAGCGCTGCTCCTTCGTCAAGCGAAGTGATGAAGGAGCAGCACTCCGAAAGCTTGTGATTTCAAATGAACCCTTGGACTATGACCTGATATCGTGTGACGTACTCATCATTGGCAATGTGATAACTGCTCAATAGCAAAATCTTTTGCATTTTCAGTATTTTATTAAAATGGCACAACAACATATGAGCAACGAGAGTGTTCCTTATTTACTGTCTCAAAATCAGCTTGTCTTCAAACTAGGGGAAGTCAAAATTTTCTCTTCACTGGGAAAATGTTACTGGGCTATGGTGCCATACTCCATCTGATAGATCAGTTTTGAGCTGACTTAGCTGAACTCCTGCAGTGAATAAATAATTACGCTCAAAAGTAAAACAGAAGAAAATGAGGAACTTGTGTTGCTGAACGACATGCTCTGCTGTATCTTTTAGTTTCTCAGAAGAGCAAGAGAAAATCCAAATCTGTCAGCTGCTGTTAGTTCTAGAGCTTGTGAACAACACGGGCAATTTCAATTCCCCCCTCTAGCACATAGGGCTAAAATCACCATTTGTAATGTCTGGAAAATGAAATTTTCAATGAAAATTAATGAAAATAATGAAAATTAAATGCATTGCTTGGAAAAATATGAAGCAATGCAATTTCTTTCTTCGAGGCTTCAAATAAATATGGGGTTGAATTTTACCCTGGGGGCTGTGGCCTGAAGTGAAAGTCTAGGATAAGCCTGGCCATCAGGCCTATTATTGGTTTGAGGTGGGTCTTATGCCACAGTGGGAATTGGCCCCTAAGTGACCATTCAGCAACACCTCTCACATAGCAACTAAAGTATCAACAGAGGCAGCAGTCATTTGTTAGGTGACAAGAATTTTACAGTTTCATACACCTGCCATCCCACCCCCAGTGGAAGCATCAAATTCTGACCATGGAATTTTCAAGTCCTGATGGTGAACACGAACATAGTTTCTCTCATTTCAGGCTTTTTGAAAATTTTGATCCTTGGAAAAACAGATTGTGCAAATTTGCATTTTATTTTCTTCCGAATGCTTAAAATGAGGTAATCTAAACTCTGCTGCCCATGGTATAATTCGCACAAAAACTTGGTCACCCTCCTCTCTGCTTTGGCTTCTGATTAAGCAAACCTCACTTTTAGCATTTTCATCCTTGCTTTCAAATTCTTCGATGGCCACACCCCTCCATATCTCTGTAATTTCTTCCAGCCCTACAACCTTCTTGAGATATCTGCACTCCTCTTAATCCTGGCTTCTTGAGCATCCCTAATTTTGATCACTCCACCAATGGCTCCCTTGCCTTCAGCCGTCAAGCTATTGGGTTCCATCGCTAAATCACTTCACCTCTGTTTCCATTTTTAAGTCACTCTGCAAAATCTACCTCTGTATCCAAGCTTTTGGTCATCTGCCCTTATGTGGTTTACAGTCATATATTGTTCAGCAATCGGTTCTACCAAAGGAGCTGTGTAAATGCAAATTGATGTCGTTATAGCAAAATGCTCGAATCATAATTACTTATTAAATTTAAAAGGCTTATGTATTTGCTTTCAATTGAAAACCATTTTAAAAAGGTTAATCAACTCTTCAAATGCTGCAGTTTGTTAAGAGTTCAACCAGATAAACTGATATGCACAAACAATTTGGCCAAATGTACATTTTATTGAACATACTTTTAAAAAATCACTTTTAGATTGAATAAGGTGGTTTATTATTTAACTTTATTCCCGGAAGGTACAGGCTTGAAAGTTCCATTTTTAGCCATTCAGCTGACAATTTCATAGAATCCCTACAGCGCAGAAAGAGGCTATTTGGCTCATCGAGCCTGCACCGACAATAGTCCCACCCAGGCCCTATCTCTGTAACCCCACATATTTACCCTGCTAATTTCCCTGACACTGAGGGACAATTTAAAACAGCCAATCAACCTAACCCGCACATCTTTGGACTGTGGGAGGAAACCGGAGCACTCGGAGGAAACCCACGGAGACAAGGAGAGAATGTACAAACTCCACACAAACACTCACCCAAGGCTGGGTTTGAACCTGGGTCTCCTGGCGCTGTGAGGCAGCAGTGCTAACCACTGTGCCACCGTGCCGTCCATATTATTGCACTTGGGAATGGGATAGGTTGAAGGCGGGATTTTGATTTTGCAGAGCCCCATTGAATTTCTGTTACTAAATGATCAAACTGAACGCAAAGTTTGCACCCCAACAATTTTATTTAAAAACTGGCAAAGATAAGTTTGGCCTGAGCTGAGCTAACCATGAATTGGGGCTACATCTTGACGTAGCCTCACGTAAACAATAACTTCTTTGTATTTTATTGTTCCGAAGAAGAATATGAAAGATATTGTGACAAAGAAGAAGACTCTTACCCAATAGAGCATTTCGGCCATTATCGTCTGGTAAAAATCGTTTGTCCACAGCACAGACTAAAAGGTGCTCAGGAAGGTTGGGAGACTTGGCACCGATTAGTAGGAATCCTGACGGCACCTCAATCTGCTCATTCGAAACAGAAACAAGTCGCAAGTCCTTTCCTGACTGACAGAAGCCTAAAACAAAACATTGTAAGCATCAGACTAAAACAATATCATTTTCTTTCCTCAGGCCTGAAAAGAAGCAAAAACAGAAAATGCTGGAAAATCTCAGCTGGTCTGACAGCATCTGTGGAGAGAGAATAGAGCCAACGTTTCGGGTCTGGATGACCCTTCATCAGAGCTGAAGCAGGAAGAATTGCAAGCAGCGGAACTGTAAGTCCCTGAATTTTGGCATTTATAAACTAACTGGTCTGCATGTTTCAAACAATCTCATTCATACAGTGAGCATGGTCAACTACAAAAAATTGTACCTGTTTGAAAATTAAAGTTAATCTTTAAATAAGCAGCACAAATTCATAACTATAGACAGAACAAGTAGTTTGTGTCTTCACAGAAAAGAGATGAATATATCTTGTCCTGCATTTAATATTGTTTTATACATCAATTCATTTTATCATAAGTGTGATTTTTTAAAAATCAGAATTACTCATTTTTATCCTGTCCAGGTTCTTAAACTTTTCTGCACTGTGAATAGGTAAGCTTTCCCTGTACAGGCCAGTTGTTGTTGTTGTTATGGCAACTCATCCAGCCCAAATGCAGAGTTTGGCATCAGAAAATCGGGCGGCATGGTGGCACAGTGGTTAACACTGCTGCCTCACAGCGCCAGGGACCCAGGTTCAATTCCCAGCTTGGATCACTGTCTGTGCGGAGTCTTCACGTTCTCCCCGTGTCTGCGTGTGTTTCCTCTGGGTGTTCCCGTTTCCTCCCACAAAGATGTGCTGGTTAGGTGTATTGGCCATGCTAAATTCTCCCTCAGTGTACCTGAACAGGCGCCAGAGTGTGGCGACTAGGGGAGTTTCACAGTAAGTAACTTCATTGCCGTGTTAATGTAAGCCTACTTATGACAAAAATAAATAAAATAAACTTTTAAACTTAAATCATGGTAAAAGTTGGCCTGATTACACGCTTGTGGTGCATCCAGGTGAACCTTTGAACATGTAGGCCCAACCCTGAATATGTGAAACAGCATTAAAGATAGATTTTTGGCCAATTACTTGATTTATTCCAGTGGAAACAGGTATGTAAGTAGTTTTAAAGCTTTTGTACAAACAGAACAATGAAGATGCTGACTTTGTTTATATCAATGGGGTGAAATGTGAATGAAATCAAGGCAAAGGTTTTCTGAAGGGAAGAAGTAAAAATGATAATAATAAATATCTGCCAGATCAACTGCATATTCCTCCAAGTAGTTTCATAAGGAGTAGACCTACCCATTCTCTGCAGACGGATGTGATATATCAGGCAAAAGAAAGAGGGAAAATAACTGAAAAAGATGATAACCAAGATCTCCTTCTTACTTAAAGTTTATTTATTAGTGTCACAAGTAGGCTTACATTAAGACTACAATGAAGTTACTGTGAAAATCCCCTAGTCGCCACACTCCGGCGCCTGTTCGGCGATACCGAGGGAGAATTTAGCATGGCCAAAGCATGTAACCAGCACATCTTTCGGACTGTGGTAGGAAACCTGAGTTCCCGGAGGAAACCCATGCAGGCACAGCAAGAACGTGCAGACTCCGCATAGACAGTGATCCAAGCCGGGAATTGAATCCGGGTGCCTGGGGCTGTGAAGCAGCAGTGCTAACCACTGTACCACTGTGCTGTCCCTCTTGTGCTAAAAACAGTTCAATATTTATTGTTACTTGTGGTTTAATTTTATACCAGGAATATCTGTTAAATTGATAACCCACTCACCAAACAGAGACTAACTTATTAGAAGCATTATTTTAACTAGAAGCATAACTATTGCTCTATGTCCCCCAGATAGCAAAGAGAAGTAAATGTTAGGCACTAGCTGAAAGGCTGCTACGTGGAAATGATCATATTACAATGAATGCATGCTGGAACTTGGAGGAAGTCTGAACCTTGGGCAGATTAATTTATGGAATAATAACCTGGCAGTTGTGAATTTTCAGACCTCCGATGCTTGTGAATAGTATGCAGACCTGAATATTTATCTAAGATGTAATGGAATTTCTCAGGTGGCAAAGACAAAACTAGTTATCAATTGAGTAGTTCCTTCTTGAGGAAAAACAGAAAAATGCTGGAAAATCCCAGCAGACCTGACAGCATCTGTGGAGAGAGAGTAGAGCCAAAGTTTCCAGTCTAGATGACCCTTCGTCAGTTCAGGTCAGAAACTCCTAAGTGTTTGATAGAGCCCGCCTGGATCATAAGTTTTGAATTTGGCTAGGATAAGCATGATATGGTTCACCTCACGTATGATTCAAATAGCCCACCAGGGAACTTTTATCAAACAAAGTTTATGTAAGAATATAGTTAACAGGTATGGAAAGAAAACTAGCAATGACTTTTATCAATTACAAACAAAAACAAAACAACCACAATACTGTATAACCCTTAACAAAGATATCTAAGATGTTCTAATTAAACCAATCTCATTAACAAAAACTTCCACAAGTTTAACATAGCCTGTTCACGTGATACTGGAACGGAGTCCTTTCGATGAACGCTACAGTTCTCCTGATACATTCAGAACGGTTTGAAGTTAGAACAGCTTCACAGAACACCAGGGAGACTCTCTGGTCAAGCCACCAACAGCAGACTTCCTAATCCAGGAAGACTTTTAGCTAGCCAGCAGAATTTCCCAAAACTAGGGAGAGAGAGAGACTTCTTTCCAGCCTGATGTCCCTTCTAAAACTGCAGCTCAGAACAGAAAATGGAAGAGCTCCTGTCACCTGACCTGCAAACATTCTTCCTTCTGACAATGCAGTGTCATAAAACTAATTCCCAAAGCAAAAAACTCCCATTTAAGCCACTTCAGGGACTTCTCATAAACAACTTGGTGCCACAATGAGAGCTGAGAGCTACAGAGAAAATTATTTTAAAATACTCTTAAGGTACATTAACGTCACACAATAATAAATCAAATTAAATCAAATCAAAGATAGGGACAGCGTAGGCAGGTGTTGGCAACTCCTGAGATGGCTAGGTGAAATGTGGAGTTGGAGGTGGGAGGGGTGTGCAAGGGGATCCAGAGCGAAACTGGAGGTCTTACTCTGGCTGAACGAAGAATATCAATCATTTTCTTCCAAAGCTGCTGTGCCTTCCTCTTTCAGCACGAGCTGGCACTCACAAGGGCTGCCACAGCATCCCAGGTGGGGGCGGTGACCCTGCCAGAAGGTCTTCTTCTGGACCGAGGGGTAGTGTAAATGCCACTTCTGCTGCACACCATCCATCAGTCTGGTGAAGGCTCTCTTCAAAAAGCAAAGCGCAGACTTCCTTACTACCATCCCCTGGACTCGTTCTGGAACAAGTGCTGGGAAGCCATTTATATGGATCTTCCCAGTGACTGCAACAATTAAGGAGGGGGGGGGACAAATCAGAGGGAGCATGTTGCATAAAACATTTCCTAATGGGGCATAAGATTCAGTCAGAATCACTCGGTTTATCATGCCGAAACTGACTCTGCCAAATTCTAGTAAGATTCCGCCCAAGATGACTCACTCACCACTCACAGACACATACAAGAGGAAAATACAGCTCATGGTTATGGGGCACTTTTACAAGTTACAAAGAAATGAAGACAGTTTGTAAGACCCGTGACTGGCTCATCTCGGTGCGGGCCTGTTGAAGAAGGACTTCTTTTCCTTTCTTAGCTAGGTGAACTCAATAATCAAAGTTTGATATCAGAGTCATCGCAGGACTCCCTTGAAGAGGTGGATCTTCAGCAGATCACAAAGCTAGTTACTTGTAGTCTTGTTACTGAGAGGTCGATTTTCTGTACCGGTGAACTTGAAAAAGAACAAACTTAGATACCTTCTGATGTTGCTGCCTCTTGTTTTAAGACACTAAGAAGTCTCACAACGACAGGTTAAAGTCCAACATGTTTATTTGTAGTAAGCGCCATGAGCTTGCTACATATAAACCTGTTGGACTTTAACCTTGTGTTGTGAGACTTCTTACTGTGTTTACCCCAGTCCAACACTGGCATCTCCACATCTTGTTTTAAGACACAGATGTTACTGCTGTTGTTATATATTGCAACCCTGTTTGCAAACTGACTGGTCCTCTCTGGTGCTTGGAATAAGCAGATTCAGATTGATTATCTGAAGACAGTTTCGATAAGGTGACCACATGATCAAAATACTTCTATTATCCACCCAGCATGATCCGAAGTTCAAAGCCATTACTACACAATGAAGGATGGATGCTGGACATTCATGCCTACCTATGATGAACTGATTTATCTACAGCCCTCTGTTGTTTTGAGCTGGGAACAGGGAATCCGGAGCCCATAAATTTTGCATTTTGGGTAAATCCACAAACAATAGGAGGTGTGAATTTCACAATTGGATTTATCCTGATACGTCCATTCATGAGAAACACTCCACCCATGATCATTAAATAAGGGATTTTATAGAGGCTTGAGGAAATTGCAATGATCACCTGACCCTTGGCAGCCAAAGCAGCAGAGTTTGCATGCCCCTTTTTAAAAGAAAAGGCAGTTCTAGAAAATTCTATACTTAATACAGTCTGTGCTTATAGTTATGAATATATGTCTTTACTGGGCATGAAACAACAGATATAAGGATGAAAAGTAGCTCAGATACATTGTTAAAAAATATATAAAAAAGACAAACTGCATAAAATACACAAGCGTACAATACCAACTTATTTGCTTGTTCAGCTTTTGTTTAACACATTTGCTTTATGCTTTCAAAATTAAAATCAAGTCTGAATGTATAACACTCCAAACATCAAACTGGGTTTTGTTATCCCAAGACATTTGATCACAAGCTTACCAATGATCGTCATTCTCAAAGGAGTTGGGACTCAGCTATGATCGTCATTCTCAAAGGAGTTGGGACTCAGCTATGATCGTCATTCTCAAAGGAGTTGGGACTCAGCCTTGAGTGATCGTAGATTATACAGTCAAAATAATTGACAATAAAATCAGTTTGAAAAAAACAACAAAGTCTCTATCACATCTCATTCCATCCATGACACAGTTAACATCTGAATAACCGTAAGGGCAAGTGGAAGTAGGATCAATGCAATTTTGAAACAACACTGGAAACATTAGAAGTACCAATAAAGTATTCTCAAATATCATTCAGTGCCATAAAAGCAGTGTTAAATGTTGGAACAAGTTCAGTACCATTCTCCCCAGTGTGTGCCTTAATGTGAGAGAAACCAGTAAGATAGGGGAGAGAGGGAAATAAAATTCGAAGGATATCGTATATATGTAATTAGACAAGAGAAAGATGGGATGATTTGATGTCATGTACTTTTTTTAAAAGGAGGGGAAAAAGTCATAATGCTCATTCAATCCCTGTGACAGCTCTTGTTCCACCTCAGTTATTTCCTATATTTCCCAAGTAAAGAATTTATTATAGCCAGGTTCATTGCACTCAATTATCAGTCACTCCTGATAACACCAAATTCCACAGAAAACCAGAATCCTTTCAGTGAGAGCTTTCTCTACTTACCATCAGTGGTACAGCATCCTTCAGGCGGAGGCTTCATTTGATATGGAATGAGAGGGCTACTGGACTCTGATCCATCATCCTCCTCCTCCTCCTCGTTTCCTGTTCTTTTGCAAGCTGTGTTAGGTAGAAAGCCATCTGTATTACCAGTACAAAAATTCAATTCTGCCCGACTTTCAAAATTCATGACCAGATAATCTGACTAAATTTCACTTTCATAGAATCCCTACCGTGCAGAAGGAGGCCATTCGGCCCATCGAGTCTGCACCGGCAACAATCCTGCCCACGTACTATCCCCATAGCCCCATATATTTACCCTGCTAATCCCCCTGACACTAAGGGGCAATTTGACATGGTCAATCCACCTAACCTGTATATCTTTGGAGTGTGGGAGGAAACCCATGCAGACACTGTGGGAACGTGCAAACTCCACACAGTCACCCAAGACCGGAATTGAACCGGGTCCCTGGCACTGTGAGACAGCAATGCTAACCATTGTGCCACCATGCCGCCATTAGTTCTTGTTGAATTCTTAAAAACAGAATATTTGTAATGGGGTAAATGCTCCTTACATGCCATTTACGTCAGGACGCGCTGAGAACTAAACTTTAATCTTTATGGACAGCACATAATTAATATATTTTCCCAAATTATATGTTCATATGTTCATTATCATACTCCAACATGCAGATCTTGATCTGTGCCTGCAGAGGATGAAGACCATAAGGAACCATACTAATAAGACAGGATGTGATGTTCCTTAACTCTGCTTATGTTGGAAATACATCCAGGAGTACTCAGGAATGTTTAGCACTGTGGCCCAGCTCTGAGTCACCACAGGCCAGAAGCAGCTTTTTCATTTTGGTATAAACTCTGTAAGTTTATACTTCATTCAGCCAGAACATCCGATCACCCAGGTCAGAGAAGTAGGACAGCTGCAGGCTGCCCCTGGGAGATTCAAATTGTCCGGGATTGGAAGTAGGGGCTATCCCAGAGCTGGACGGATGCGGCAGATTTCAGGCCCTTTAGCACATGGAGTCAGAGGAGGCTCAGGAAAATCAGTCTCACTTTAGTGGTATTAAGCTCCAGTCAGTTTGGTTAGCTTATTTACTGAAAGCAGTTTTCAGGGCAACACTGTTAACTAATGATACATCACTCGAGGTTATTCAAGAGAGCAATTATAAAGGGCAAGGCACACCTTGTAGTGTGGATGACCACATGTGCAGGAAGTACCACCATTCGACCAGCTTGAGAGCTGGGATTCAGAGCTTGAGCGTCAGCTGGACGCATAGTGATGCATCTGCGAGGCTGAAAGGTTCGAGAATAGTTAGCACAGTTTTAGACGTGGTCACTCCACAGCTTAAGGAAGTGCAGTCAGAGAGGGAATGGGTGACCATCAATGAGAAGAAGGGAGGCAGGCAGGTAGTCAGGAAAGCCCCTGAGTGCATCTCATTCAAGAACTGTTTCTTTGTGTTGGAAAATGGTGAGGGTAACAGTTCCTCTGGGGAATGCAGCCAGAGCCAGGTTCACGGCCCTATGGGTGGCTAACCATTGTGGGTGGCTAACCCTGGGGGTGCCACAAGGGCAGAGGAGTAAGAGTGGAAGAGGTGTAGGGGATTCAGCAGTGAGGGGAGCAGACAGGCATTTTTGTGGCCAGGATGGTGTAGAAATCATAGAATCCCTACAGTACAGAAAGAGGCCATTCGGCCCATCGAGTCTGCACCGACCACAATCCCACCCAGGCCCTACCCCCATATCCCTACATATTTTACCCGCCAGTCGCTCTAATCTACGCATCCCAGGACACTAAGGGGCAATTTTAGCATGGCCAATCAACCTAACCCGCATATCTTTGGACTGTGGGAGGAAACCGGAGCACCCAGAGGAAACCCACGCAGACACGAGGAGAATGTGCAAACTCCACACAGACAGTGACCCAAGCCGGGAATCGAACCCAGGTCCCTGGAGCTGTGAAGCAGCAGTGCTAACCACTGTGCTAACCACTGTGTGTTGCCTCCCTGGTGCCAAGGGCAAGAATGTCACTGAGTGGCTGCAGGACATTCTGAAAGATGAAGGTGAGCAGTCAGAGGTCATGGCTCACATTGGTACCAACAACATTGATAGAAAGAGGGATCAGGTCCTCTAATAGGCATTTAGAAAGCTAGGTAACAGATTGAAAAGCAGGATCTCAAAGATTGTAATCTCTAGGTTACTACCAGTGCCACGTGCTAGTGAGTATAGGAAAAGGAGGATAGAGCAGAGGAATGTGTGGCTAAAGAGATGTTGCAAGAGAGTGACTTTAGTTCCCTGGATTACTGAGTCTCTTTTTGGAGAAGGTGAGACCTGTACAAGTCGGACAGGTTGCACCTGAACCGGAACGGGACCAACAGCTTTGCAGGGAGATTTGCTATTGCTGTTGCGTTTGTGGCAGATACAGGGGGCTCAAAACAGTGGATGCCTTGGAGGATTATAGAAAGGTGGGTACTTGCAAAAGAAATTAGGAGAGCCAAGAGGAGGCATGAAAAAAACACTGGCGAGCAAAATAAAGGAAAATCCCAAGGTATTTGATAGTTATTCTAAAGGCAATAGGGTAACCAGGGAAAGAGTAGGGTCCATAAGGGACCAACTTTGCAATCTGTGCGTGGAGCTGAAAGATGTAGGTGAGGTGTTGAATGAGCATTTTGTATAGGTTCATTATTGAAAATTACATTGGAGGTACAGAAATCAGGGAGGGGGGATATAATTGAATTAACATTGAGAGGGAGGAGGCATTAGCAGTTTTAGCAAGCTAAAAGTAGATAAATCCTCAGACTCAGGTGAGATCCATCCTAGGCTGTTGTGTGAGGCAAGGAAGGAAACTACAGGGGCTCCGATGCTAATTTTCAAGTCCTCAGGCCACAGGAGAGGTGCCAGAAGACTGGAGGACATTTAATGTGGTACCATTACTGAAGAAGGGAAGTAGGGAAAAAACAGGTAATTACAGGCCAGTTAGTGTAACTTCATTGGTATGGAAATTATTGGACAAAATTCTGAGGGACAGAATCAATCTCCACTTAGAGAGGCAAGGGTTAATCAAGGATAGTCATCATCGTTTTGTCAGGGGGAAATCATGTCTAAAAAATTTGATTGAATTTTTGAGGAAGTGACTCGGTGTATAACGGTAGTGTAGTTGATGTCGTCTATATGGACTTCAGTAAGACTTTTGACAAGGTCCTACACGGGAGACAGATCAAGAAGCTAAGAGCCTGTGTCCAGTGGTGCACCGCAGGGATCGGTGCTGGAAAATGGGATTAGATGCTTAATGTCTGGTGCAGACACAATGGGCCGAAGGGCCTCTTTCTGCTCTAAAAATGCTGATCCTTCAGCATCTGAATCACTACAAAATCAAATGCACATAAGCAGCAAAAGCACAAAATGAATGAGTTGCTTAATCGTTAACAATTGTCTGCATCTGCTACAATAGATTAAGTAAGAAGTTTAACAACACCAGGTTAAAGTCCAACAGGTTTATTTGGTAGCAAAAGCCACACAAGCTTTCGAGAAAAGCTTGTGTGGCTTTTGCTACCAAATAAACCTGTTGGACTTTAACCTGGTGTTGTTAAACTTCTTACTGTGTTTACCCCAGTCCAACGCCGGCATCTCCACATCATGACAATAGATTAATCCAGACCAGCAATGGAAGCATTGTCCCTGTATACATTAAATTTAAAGCGGATACCCTCATGTGCAAGAGGAGCCTTGTTGCTACAACTGAAAAATTAATTTATCTCAATACAGTCCACATCTAAGTTTGTACGAAATATTTGATTAATTCCATTTTAGTTCAGATATATAGAATACAGCAAAGTGACAATTTGCGTAATTATATAATTTGAATTTGGTGATCTTGAATTAAGAGTTGGCTAGTGTTCTACACTTTGCTTTGTGTCCTGTTTATGTTTCTTTTGTCTGTAAGAACCATCCAACAATAAATGCAAGGTTTATTTAATCATTCTTTTACACTCTGGGATGGAAATTTACTTTGCTCCTTTTTTTGGCTTCAAATAGGCAGAATGCTGTCAGCATGTGCCAAAATGCCCACAGTTCACCTGAAATTGGTACTAGGATCTCAACAACATGCTGCCAGCGAGCTGCAGATGCCCATTGGGTATTGAGAGGTAGTTCACCTATTCCACAAGGGTGAAGTTGGGTCACTGGTATCGGTCCTGGCAGTGGCTATTAATTATATGTGGGTTGTGAGGGTGGGAGAATGGGGTGAAGAGGGTGAACAGCCAGGGCAATCAGAAGGAGGGGGGATGGGCAAACAGAAGAGCAGCAATTGGGAGGGTGCTGGCGACAATCTTCAGGGCTCTTGTGGAACTGGAAGGAGCATCCTGGCTACTCCCAACTCCACATGCAGAAAAGGTCCTTTTTTAATTTACTTTTTGGTGGCAGCCTCCAGCTGGCCTTTTAAGGACTGCTAGTTAGGTTGCATATAAACTTAGGTTAACCTGCTCACAATGGGCAAAATAGCAGCTGTATTCACGGCAGCTCATTTTGGGAGGTCTTGCTCAAAGAGTTGTTCAACGCCCCACCACCCACTACTTGCATATGCAAAAAACCTAACAACTGATTTCAGTGCAGGCCCTGAATGCCTGCAGTAAAGTGTTTACCAAATGACATGCAAATAATTCTGGCAAGGAATATCACACACAACACCCTCATTTTTTGACTGTATGGGTGCCCATTTGACACATGTAAAATAGGCCCAGTGTTAACAAATTTCCCAGCTTTAAAATTTAAATGTAAAATAATGTAGAGGGGGAAAATCCTGCACTGCTTGCAATATACAAGTGAATAATTTTAGAGGCTGTATTACAGACTATTTCTGAAATTTCTCTTTCCACAACCAATTGTGATGTTAGATAAGGACCAATAATGACAACCAAACTGGTCAGAAAATGGAGCAAGACAAAACTGCACATTTAAAGGTCTTCAAACAACGCATGGTAACATAGGGCCTGATTTTACCATTTTCATTCTAAGTGCTGAATCTGGGCGTAATGCAGATTCGACTTAGAAATCTGCTTTCAGGCGCCTCCATACACTCTCAGCCATCTCCAGTCCCATTCGCGCTGTGGGCGGGGCTTAGCACGGCCAAAAGGATCGGAGCTCTGAACTGTGCATGCGCAGTTAGAAATAAATTTGAACAATCACGCCCGTGTCAGATCGCTCCCGGGCCGCAGAAAGCGGAGAAAGCGGCCTGGGAGTGAAAAGTGGGAGCGAGGGTGCACACACACACACACATCACTGTCCCCCTTATCCACCCCCCCCACTACCCACACACATCACTGTCCCCCTTATCCACCCCCCCCACTACCCACACACATCACTGTCCCCCTTATCCACCCCCCCACTACCCACACACATCACTGTCCCCCTTATCCACCCCCCCACTACCCACACACATCACTGTCCCCCTTATCCACCTCCCCGCTACCCAGACCGATCGCCACCCCTGCCCCCTTTCCCACCGATCGCCCACAGAGTGGCAGTGGACCCCCCTGCCCCCACACCAGAGATCCATCTGGCCCCCCCCCACCAGAGATCCATCTGCCCCCCCCACCAGAGATCCACCTGCCCCCCCACCAGAGATCCATCTGCCCCCCCACCACCAGAGATCCATCTGCCCCCCACCAGAAATCTATCTGCCCCCCCACCACGAGATCCATCTGCCCCCCCCCCACCAGAGATCCATCTGTCCCCCCCCACCAGAGATCCATCTGCCACCCCACCAGATATCCATCTGCCCCCCCCCCCCCCCCACCAGTGAGCGATCGGGCCTCCCCCCCCCCTGCCTCACTCCCCCGCCATCCCCCACCCCCCCAGAGAATGGTCTGGCCTCACCCACCCCCCTCAGCATGGTTTTGTGAGAGGGAGGTCATGCCTCACTAACCTGGTGGAGCTTTTTGAAGAAGTGACCAGAATGGTTGACGAGGGAAGGGCCGTGGATGTTGTCTATATGGACTTTAGTAAAGCGTTTGACAAAGTCCCTCATGGTAGGCTGGTGAAAAAGGTTGGATCTCATGGGATAAAGGGGGAGGTGGCTGGATGGGTAGAGAACTGGTTTGGTCACAGAAGACAGAGGGGGGTAGTGGAAGGGTCTTTTTCCGGCTGGAGGCCTGTGACTAGCGGTGTTCCGCAGGGCTCTGTATTGGGACCTCTGCTGTTTGTGATTTATATAAACGTTCTGGAAGAAGGTGTAACTGGGGTGATCAGTAAGTTTGCGGACGACACAAAACTGGCAGGACTTGCAGATAGTGAGGAGCATTGTCAGAGGCTACAGAAGGATATAGATAGGCTGGAAATTTGGGCAAAAAATGGCAAATGGAGTTCAATCCTGATAAATGCGAAGTGATGCATTTTGGTAGAAATAATGTAGGGAGGAGCTATACGATAAATGGCAGAACCATAAAGGGTGTAGATACGCAGAGGGACCTGGGTGTGCAAGTCCACAGATCCTTGAAGGTGACGTCACAGGTGGAGAAGGTGGTGAAGAAGGCATATGGCATGCTTGCCTTTATAGGACGGGGCATAGAGTATAAAAGTTGGGGTCTAATGTTGCAGATGTATAGAACGTTGGTTCGGCCGCATTTGGAATACTGCGTCCAGTTCTGGTTGCCACACTACCAGAAGGATGTGGAGGCTTTGGAGAGAGTACAGAGGAGGTTTACCAGGATGTTGCCTGGTATGGCGGGGCTTAGTTATGAGGAGAGATTGGGTAAACTGGGGTTGTTCTCCCTGGAAAGACGGAGGATGAGGGAAGACTTAATAGAGGTGTATAAAATTATGAAAGGCATAGATAGGGTGAACGGTGGGAAGCTTTTCCCCAGGTCGGTTGTGACGTTCACGAGGGGTCATAGGTTCAAGGTGAAGGGGGGGAGGTTTAACACAGATATCAGAAGGACATATTTTACACAGAGGGTGGTGGGGGCCTGGAATACGCTGCCAGGCAAGGTGGTGGAGGCGGACACACTGGGAACGTTTAAGACTTATCTAGATAGCCATATGAACGGAGTGGGAATGGAGGGATACAAAAGAATGGTCTAGTTTGGACCAGGGAGCGGCACGGGCTTGGAGGGCCGAAGGGCCTGTTCCTGTGCTGTATTGTTCTTTGTTCTCCCCACCTTACAACGATCTGGCCTCACTCTTCCCCCCCCCCCCCCCCCCCCCCCCCCCCACCCAGAGAATGGTCAGGCCTCAAACCCCCTCCCCTCCAGAGGAACATCTGACCTCCCTCCTCCTCCCTCCCCACCAGAGAACGATCAGCCCTCCCCCCCACCACCAGACAACGGTCGGCCCTCTCGCCCCCACCCCCCCCCGAGATAGATCTGACCCGCCTCCTCCTCCTTCCCCCCCCAACCAGACAACGATCTGACCTCACTCCCCTCCTCCCCAACCAGAGAATGATCTGACCTGCCTCCCTCCTCCCCCCCACCACTGATCTGAGCCAGAGAGCCGTTGGAAGCTCGGAACGCGCTCTTCAGAAGCTGGAGCGTCCATTTCAGACTTTTATTTAGTAGGTCCATTACGGCGCGGTTCCCGATTGGCAACCACGGTGGTAAAGGGGGAAATGCTGATAAAGTTGGGCGGGCAGTTCATTAATTCAATTTAAATGCATGCAAATACATGTAAAGTGGCAATCTGCGCAGACGCGGGTGCGGATCGCGTTAATGGCCTCTCACCTGACTTTACCACATTTACGTGCCTGTCAATGTTAAAATAGGGCCCATAGAATTAATTTGAGCCACGAGTGTGCTACCTATCTGAAAATTGGAAACCAAGCAGCCTTTGCTCTTTGAAAAAGGAGTATGTGTGAATTCCATAGTTGGTCTTAGGCTTATAGAGGTACTAGTGTCATTTTTAACAAAAAACAACCATGATCTTACCTTCTAAATTAGCGATCAACTGGTGCTCAGCCTCCAGATATAACTGGGAAAAGACAGGCCTGGGGATCAAGTTGTTTGAACGCAGGGAGGCTTCAATAGAATTGTGCAGAACTTCTTCAAAACGCGTTGTCTTCAGTTGCCCGGCATATGAGTTTCCCATCTTTATAAAAACAGAAACAACGAAAAGCTCAGAAGCCCCTTACTAAATGAACTGAACACAGAGAGCAGGGGTAAAAGTTCGAAACCAATTTAAACTATTCAAAGAGACATTATAATTTTCCTTCAACATTTTCTTAACCACGCTCAGTAAAGCAGGACTCCAAGAACTCCCTGCTGGTAAATTACAGGAAACCCTGTACTCAACAGCCCAGGGCAAAGGGACTGCGGAGCTTAACACCATTTTTATGGAAGTTATTGACATCTAATGTTACAGATTAATGAGGCATGCAGCAGTAGAGTGCACACATTTTTAAAGCAGCAATAAACTCTGTCTACAAGACGATCTCATTGTCCCATGTAAAAGGCAGCAACAACCACTCAAATCTAAATATCTCTAAAGCCGAGGGTACATGTTTGTTTTGTCACATGGATTAGTCTAGACTGGGACCTGAACACTTTAGATTTACTTTATGGACTATTGCTAATTACTTACCTTACTTATTTTCTCGGACTGGTTGTTTGGTTGCAGGCAGTTTATATTGAACATTTAAGGCACCAATTGGTCTGAATTTACAAACCTTAAAAAAATTATTAAGAACATGATGGTTTGTATTTGTATTCTTTTAACAAAGCTAAAGAACACAACACAAAGTGGTATAAATGGCGATATCTAATAAGGACAGACGTTGCAAAGATATTATATCAAAAAACAGCTTCACTGAATGATGCGATTTGAGTGTTCCCAGATGACTGTCTGCCTTCCTATTTTCCCTTGGTAACTGTTCTGTCTATTGTCCCATTAAGTCATAAGATTAAGAGCACCATCACCCTTGGAAGCAACCACAGACATTGTGATCCAGGGTTACTTTGTACCGTTCATGGGAGTGGAATACAACTAGTGGCTTATTACTGACAGCTTATAATATTATCCGAATCTTTTCCCATCATTAGTGCAGCCACAGTCGAGGAAAAAATCTGAATACTTTTCAGAATTTTAAATAAAACTGTTAGAAATATTTCCACTCCTTTGGAGGAGTGGAATGCAGTAAATAATACAACTTATGCTGACAGTGGTCAGAGACGTAAAAGAGGTTCCTATATTTCACAGAAAAACTTAATCATCAACTGATATAAAAAACAACATTGATGAGTTTTTCCCGAGGCATCTTCTTTTCCTAACCATGTCTATGCTAGTAAAAAACATACAAAAGTCTGGGGTCACGTACCAACCGACTCAAGAACAGCTTCTTCCCTGCTGCTGCCAGAATTTTGAATGGACCTGCCTCGCACTAAGTTGATCTTTCTCTACACCCTAGCTATGACACCCTCTGCACTCTCTCCTTTCCTTTGCTATGAATGGTTTGCTTTGCCTGTTAAGCGCACAAGAAACAATACTTTTCACTATACACCAATACATGTGACAATAATAAATCAAATCAAATGGTGAAATGACAGCCATAAAAGGTGAATTTGTTTCAAACAACAAACAAAAGAACAACAAAGAACAATACAGCACAGGAACAGGCCCTTCGGCCCTCCAAGCCCGCGCCACTCCCCGGTCCAGGATTGAATCCTGAATCCAGGATCCCCGCCCAATTTTCCAGCCTATCTACATCCTAATATCCTATCCACCGAGCTGTCCCTCACAGCTACGATGCTTTGTTCATCACAACCTATTAACTCACCCCCACCCCCCCATTCCAGACCATGTGATCTCCAGGGAGAGGCGAAAACCCAGAGTGAAAACCCCAGGGCCAATATGGGGAAAAAAAAATCTGGGAAATCTGGGAAATTCCTCTCCGACCCCCTGAGGCGATCGAAACGAGTCCAGGAGGTCACACTGGCCCTGATCAGAAAAGTGCTTCCCAACCCTACCGTGTACCTGGTGGATGGTATGTACACGGTACATACTCTTGCAATTCGGCCAACGTTGTCTACCTGATACGCTGCAAGAAAGGATGTCCCGAGGCATGGTACATTGGGGAAACTATGCAGACGCTGCGACAACGGATGAATGAACACCGCTCGACAATCACCAGGCAAGACTGTTCTCTTCCTGTTGGGGAGCACTTCAGCGGTCACGGGCATTCGGCCTCTGATATTCGGGTAAGCGTTCTCCAAGGCGGCCTTCGCGACACACCACAGCGCAGAGTCGCTGAGCAGAAACTGATAGCCAAGTTCCGCACACACGAGGACGGCCTCAACCGGGATATTGGGTTCATGTCACACTATTTGTAACTCCCACAGTTGCGTGGACCTGCAGAGTTTCACTGGCTGTCTTGTCTGGAGACAATACACATCTTTTTAGCCTGTCTTGATGCTCTCTCCACTCACATTGTTTTGTTTCTTAAAGACTTGATTAGTTGTAAGTATTCGCATTCCAACCATTATTCATGTAAATTGAGTCTGTGTCTTTATAAGCTCTGTTTGTGAACAGAATTCCCACTCACCTGAAGAAGGGGCTTAGAGCTCCGAAAGCTTGTGTGGCTTTTGCTACCAAATAAACCTGTTGGACTTTAACCTGGTGTTGTTAAACTTCTTACTGTGTAGACTGGGAGACAGAGTCAGATATTTCCTTCTTACAGCAGCTTGTTGTACCTGCCCCAGAAACACGACAGCGCAAAAACTATTACGAAGGTGGCACCAATCTGACAGCCAAGTGCATTCCCTGTAACGACGGCAACGTTTTAAGGTTCAACCAGAAATTGGAGGATGAAAATAAAGCTGGCAAAAACAGTTGCCAGAGTTTTTGATAGGTTAATGCCTGA
The DNA here is from genome assembly GCF_964213995.1 of Mustelus asterias. Classification (NCBI taxonomy): domain Eukaryota; kingdom Metazoa; phylum Chordata; class Chondrichthyes; order Carcharhiniformes; family Triakidae; genus Mustelus; species Mustelus asterias. Next base: position 104,115,981 of record NC_135805.1, read on the forward strand.
AGAACATTTCCACAAAATCCATGACGGAGTCCGTCTACCTTCCCTGTGGCCACCACCTGCAAGTTAACGTTTACGTTTGTGAAGACAGAAGGAAGAGAAATTCTCCCCTCGAATATGTAGGTGAGGCTCTGGGAATGAATTGCTGGTGATCCTCGGGACTCCTGGCTCATTTACAGACTAATTTCAAATTACACAAATAGAATGGAGTTGACGAATATGAATCTGGTAACAAGCAATTATCCATAATTATACTTCTATGCAAATTGTGCTGAATGTGTTGAAGTTTGAACTTGTTATAGACTTCAACTTCACTGGAAATCAAATCTTGGCTCATTAGCTTTCTTGACCTGTCCCTTCCACAACATAAACATCAAATTGCACTTCAATGCTACACATATTGGCTGGTAATTTGCGGTCAGTCAAAGACAAAGTAAAGGTAATCACTTATGACCTTGGAGAAAGCTGTCCTGAGAGATCTTGTGATAACTGTGGTGAGATGATTACCCCTCTTGCCATGCAACTGATTATAGTACGGTTTGTAAGAGATTTCCAGAGGCAGGTTGCACTGATCCAGTCAGGCTGTTGAATTTGTCAATCACAGAAAAGAATTTTCAAAAACAACAAACAAGAAAATAATAAGCACAACAACTTGTATTTATACAGCACTTTAATGTTATAAAATGTCCCACAGCACTTCTTAGAAGCATTACAAAGCAAAAATTGGCATTGTACCACAGAGGGCAATATTCGGGTAGATGGCCAAAAGTTTGGCCACAGAAGTGGGTTTTAAGGAGTGTCCGAAAAGGAGAGATAGAAAGGTGGAATTCAAGTTTAGGGTTCAAGCAGCTGAAGGCATGGCCACCAATGTTTTTTTAAATTCATTTGCGGGACATGGGCGTCGCTGGCTGGCCAGCATTTATTGTCTATCCGTAGTTGCCCTTGAGAAGGTGGTGGTGAGCTGCCTTCTTGAGCTAGCTTCTTGAACTGCTGCAGTCTACGTGCTGTGGGTTGACCCACAATGCTGTTAGGGAGAGAATTCCAAGATTTTGACCCAGCGACTGCGAAGGAACGGTGATATATTTCCAAGTCAGAATGATGAGTGGCTTGGAGGGGAACTTGCAGGTGGTGGTGTTCCCATTTATCTGCTGCCCTCATCCTTCTAGATGGAAGTGGTATGGGTTTGGAAGGTGCTGTCTAAGGATCTTTGGTGAATGGTGGAGCAATTAAAATGGGGGATGCTCAAGAGGCCAGCATAATAGGGAGGGTTGAGACCATGGAGGAATTTTATGACTGAGGCATCACTTAACTTGCAGCCAAAGTAGGTCAGTGAGCACACTGATGATGAGGGACCAGAATTGGTGCAAGTAAGGGCAAAGGCAGCAGAGTTTGGATGGCCTCAAGTTTACGGAGAGTAAAATGAGGGAGGGAGCCAGGAATATATTGGAATAGTCAAGCATAGTAGTAGCAAAGGCCTGGGTGAGGATCCAACTGTAGACGAGCTGAGACAGGAAAGAGGTCAGATGAAATTAGAGGTGAAAATAAGTGGTCTTGATGTTAGTACAGAAACGTGGTCAGAAGCTCGAAGCTCAACCCAGGAGTCAAATGACACCAAGGCTCCAAAATCCTCAGAGTTACAAGAAAGAAGGACGGAGGTTCGTAGTTAAGAACTGAAGACAGTAGCTGTGGTCATCCCAATAATTCCTTGGAAGAAAATTCTGCTCATCCATTACTGGCCATTAGATAAGCAGTCTGATAATTTAGTGACACTGGTGGCGGTGTGGTTGAGCTGCCTGTCATGGGAGAATAGACAGACTGCCTGAATAATCAATCCACTTTTCAAAAACTTTACAGGGAGCAAAAGAAACTGGGACATATAAATGGGGTTAAAGTAGAAGCTGAAACATCAGGAAGAAGCATGAGAGAAGCGCATTATTTTAAAAACTTAGAGGGAAAAAAATCAAAAAATTGATCATAATGAAGAAAGTAAATAACATCCCTCTAAGTTTTCAAGGTCAGATTGGTCATTCAGTTGACTATTCATCGTTAAAAACCAAGTTACACCTCATTGAACAAGGCTTAACTTTTTTATGGGGTTTCTAACAGTGACATGAGAGTGGAAAAAGATTTTTAAGACAGTCAGCTCTGAGGGGTGAAGAGTGGGGGGCAGGGGAGGGCGATGTGATTCTAGCGAGAATTTGGGGGATGTGATTCTAGCAAGTATTGGGGGGATGTGATTCTAGTGAGTATTGGGGGGATGTGATTCTAGTGAGTATTGGGGGGGATGTGATTCTAGCGAGTATTTGGGGGGGATGTGATTCTAGCGAGTATTTGAGGGGTGGGATGTGATTCTAGCGAGTATTTGAGGGGGATGTGATTCTAGCGAGTATTTGAGGGGTGGGATGTGATTCTAGCGAGTATTTGGGGGGGATGTGATTCTAGTGAGTATTTGGGGGGGATGTGATTCTAGCGAGTATTTGGGGGGGATGTGATTCTAGCGAGTATTTGGGAGGATGTGACTCTAGCGAGTATTTGGGGGGGGATGTGATTCTAGCGAGTATTTGGGAGGATGTGATTCTAGCGAGTATTTGGGGGGGGATGTGATTCTAGTGAGTATTTGGGGGGGATGTGATTCTAGTGAGTATTTGGGGGGGATGTGATTCTAGTGAGTATTTGGGGGGATGTGATTCTAGTGAGTATTTGGGGGGATGTGATTCTAGTGAGTATTTGGGGGGGATGTGATTCTAGTGAATATTTGAGGGGGATGTGATTCTAGTGAGTATTTGCGGGGATGTGATTCTAGTGAGTATTGCGGGGATGTGATTCTAGCGAGTATTTGGGGGGGGGGATGTGATTCTAGTGAGTATTTGAGGGGGATGTGATTCTAGTGAGTATTTGAGGGGGGATGTGATTCTAGCGAGTATTTGGGAGGATGTGATTCTAGCGAGTATTTGGGGGGGGATGTGATTCTAGTGAGTATTTGGGGGTGGGATGTGATTCTAGCGAGTATTTGGGGGGGGATGTGATTCTAGCGAGTATTTGAGGGGGATGTGATTCTAGTGAATATTTGGGGAGGATGTGATTCTAGTGAGTATTTGAGGGGAGATGTGATTCTTGCGAGTATTGAGGGGATGTGATTCTTGTGAGTATTTGGGGGATGTGATTCTAGCGAGTATTGGGGGGATGTGATTCTAGTGAGTATTGGGGGGATGTGATTCTAGTGAGTATTGGGGGGATGTGATTCTAGCGAGTATTTGAGGGGTGGGATGTGATTCTAGCGAGTATTTGAGGGGGGATGTGATTCTAGTGAGTATTTGAGGGGGATGTGATTCTAGCGAGTATTTGGGGGGGGATGTGATTCTAGCGGGTATTTGAGGGGGATGTGATTCTAGCGAGTATTTGAGGGGGATGTGATTCTAGCGAGGATTTGGGGAGGATGTGATTCTAGTGAATATTTGAGGGGGATGTGATTCTAGCGAGGATTTGGGGAGGATGTGATTCTAGTGAATATTTGGGGGGGGTGTGATTCTAGCGAGTATTTGGGGGGGGGATGTGATTCTCGCGAGCATTTGGGGGGGATGTGATTCTAGCGAGTATTTGGGGGGGATGTGATTCTAGCGAGTATTTGGGGGGGATGTGATTCTAGCGAGTATTTGGGGGGAATGTGATTCTAGCGAGTATTTGAGGGGTGGGATGTGATTCTAGCAAGTATTTGGGAGGATGTGATTCTTGCGAGTATTTGGGGGGGGATGTGATTCTAGTGAGTATTTGGGAGGATGTGATTCCAGCGAGTATTTGGGGGGGGATGTGATTCTAGCGAGTATTTGGGAGGATGTGATTCTAGCGAGTATTTGGGGGGGGATGTGATTCTAGCGAGTATTTGGGAGGATGTGATTCTAGCGAGTATTTGGGGGGGGATGTGATTCTAGTGAGTATTTGAGGGGGGATGTGATTCTAGTGAGTATTTGAGGGGCATGTGATTCTAGCGAGTATTTGGGGGGGGGATGTGATTCTAGCAAGTATTTGAGGGGGGATGTGATTCTAGTGAGTATTTGAGGGGCATGTGATTCTAGCGAGTATTTGGGGGGGGATGTGATTCTAGCGAGTATTTGGGAGGATGTGATTCTAGCGTGTATTTGGGGGGGATGTGATTCTAGCGAGTATTTGGGGGGGGATGCGATTCTAGCGAGTATTTGAGGGGGATGTGATTCTAGTGAGTATTTGGGGGGGGGATGTGATTCTAGTGAGTATTTGGGGGGGGATGTGATTTTAGTGAGTATTTGAGGGGCATGTGATTCTAGTGAGTATTTGGGGGGGATGTGATTCTAGTGAGTATTTGGGGGGGATGTGATTCTAGTGAGTATTTGGGGGGGATGTGATTCTAGTAAATATTTGAGGGGGATGTGATTCTAGTGAGTATTTGCGGGGATGTGATTCTAGCGAGTATTTGCGGGGATGTGATTCTAGTGAGTATTGCGGGGATGTGATTCTAGTGAGTATTTGGGGGGGGATGTGATTCTAGTGAGTATTTGCGGGGATGTGATTCTAGTGAGTATTTGGGGGGGGATGTGATTCTAGTGAGTATTTGAGGGGGATGTGATTCTAGTGAATATTTGGGGGGGATGTTATTCTAGTGAGTATTTGAGGGGGGATGTGATTCTAGCGAGTATTTGGGGGGGGATGTGATTCTAGTGAGGATTTGGGGGGATGTGATTCTAGTGAGTATTTGGGAGGATGTGATTCAAGCGAGTATTTGGGGGGGGATGTGATTCTAGTGAGGATTTGGGGGGGATGTGATTCTAGCGAGTATTTGGGGGGGGATGTGATTCTAGTGAGTATTTGGGAGGATGTGATTCTAGCGAGTATTTGGGGGTGGGATGTGATTCTAGCGAGTATTTGGGGGGTGATGTGATTCTAGCGAGTATTTGAGGGGGATGTGATTCTAGTGAATATTTGGGGGGGATGTGATTCTCACGAGTATTTGGGGAGGATGTGATTCTAGTGAGTATTTGAGGGGAGATGTGATTCTTGCGAGTATTTGGGGGATGTGATTCTAGCGAGTATTTGGGGGATGTGATTCTAGCGAGTATTTGGGGGATGTGATTCTCGCGAGTATTTGAGGGGGATGTGATTCTCACGAGTATTTGCGGGGATGTGATTCTAGTGAGTATTTGGGGGGGATGTGATTCTCGCGAGTATTTGGGGGATGTGATTCTCGCGAGTATTTGCGGGGATGTGATTCTAGTGAGGATTTGGGGGGGATGCTAATTACAAGATTGTAATTACTTCATACCTGTCACATGATGATGCATTTCCCCCGTTCTTGTGATACCAAATATTTGCAACATTCCTTGTTCCGATAATTCTGTGATTAACATTAATCTTGCTTTGTGGATGTAGCTGGGTGGACCACTATTCGGAGGCTTTAAGCAATATTTTTAAACAATTATTTTTTAATTAACTGTTGCAAATTCTCCACTCTGTATACCAACAGCAGATTTACAATCGGTAATGCAATTTCACCATTCCAAAAAGGATTTCAAAAGCATTTGACCTCACCTGAATCTCTAGACAGGGTTACAGTCTGGCAATTCGCTCCCTATTGCCTATTATTTTATATGTCACTGTTCAACAGAAAGATAGAGCACATTCTTGATAAATTAAATAAAGCAGCAGTGGACCTTTATCAGTATTGGATAAAAGTGAATTTGAAATCATTCAGTGTAGAGATTTTTTTGACTGAAATCTTGTTAAAGAGAAGCCGATTCATCCTCTATTCACAAGAGTGCTCCAATGCTTCTGGGTGAAGTAAATGCTACATCTACTATTGCTACATTTTGATTCCCACAATTTCTCAAGTTCTTTTCACTTTCAACCTGTTTTTGTTAAGGTTTTCCCAGAAGAAAGACTTGATTTTTTTGCAGCACCTTCAAGTACACGGGCGGCACGGTGGCACAGTGGTTAGCACTGCTGCCTCACAGCGCCAAGGACCCGAGTTCGATTCCTGGCTTGGGTCACTGTCTGTGTGGAGTCTGCACATTCTCGCCGTGTCCGTATGGGTTTCCTCCGGGTGCTCCGGTTTCCTCCCACAGTCCAAAAATGTGTGGGTTAGGTGGATTGGCCATGATAAATTGCCCCTTCGTGTAAGGGGGACGAGCTAGGATAAATGCATGGGGTTACGGGGATAGGGCCCGGGTGGGATTGTGGTCAGTGCAGACTCGATGGGCCGAATGGCCCCCTTCTGTACTGTAATATTCTATGAATCTATGATTCTATCTGATTCTAGCGAGTATTTGGGAGGATGTGATTCCAGCGAGTATTGAGGGGATGTGATTCTAGCGAGTATTGAGGGGATGTGATTCTAGCGAGTAATTGGAAGGATGTGATTCTAGCGAGTATTGAGGGGATGTGATTCCAGCGAGTATTAGGGGGATGTAATTCTAGTGAATATTTGGGGGGATGTGATTCTAGCGAGTATTTGGGGGGATGTGATTCTAGTGAATATTTGGGGGGATGTGATTCTAGCGAGTATTTGGGGGGATGTGATTCTAGTGAGTATTTGGGGGGATGTGATTCTAGCGAGTATTTGGGGGGGATGTGATTCTAGTGAGTATTTGGGCAGATGTGATTCTAGCGAGTATTTGAGGGGATGTGATTCTAGCGAGTATTTAAGGGGGATGTGATTCTTGTGAGTATTGGGGAGATGTGGTTCTAGTGAATATTTGGGGGGGATGTGATTCTAGCGAGGATTTGGGGGGGATGTGATTCTAACTCGTATTTGGGGGGGAATGTGATTCTAGCGAGTATTTGAGGGGATGTAACTGAGATGCATGCACAGTTGGAGAGTGCCCGTCTTGTGCATTGGCACTACCAAAGTAACACAAGGTTAAGTAACAATCTTGACTCAGCTACACATGACATGAATGTGAGGCATTGACATACAGTGAAGATTGCAACATTTGTTGCAGAGACCAAAACATCAAGATTGCCTTGGTACTCTGCAGCTTTTTCCATTCTGACAGCCTATCAGTTTAAAGAAAACACTAAGCTAACAGGAACCTGTCAAATTTGAATTTGCTGTTGCTGTCAACCTCAGACCAATCCAGGTACAGGGAGTGTAAACAGGAACTCAACTGCATGCGTGCAGTTCAGTAGAGTTCAACTGAGAGCCAGCCAGAACAGAAAGACATCTGTAGAGCGGCTCTCCAATCTGCCAGCTAAAGAAATACCTCGTAAGAGAATTCTCCATCTCTCTCACAAAAGGGTATCAAGTCGGAAAGACTTTACAGACCAAGAAGTCAACAGGAAAAACTCCAAAAGCTTCCGAAAGCAATTAGACTTGGTTGTATATTTTTTTGAAAGTGACTAAAATTCTATTATTTCTATTTTGGTACTGAATGGTCCTTGTATTTATTTGAACAGCATTACAGTCGAATCTTCTTTTAATTAATATGTTACTTGTTTAATTAAAGTTCCGGTTGGTTAAATAAATCACTTATTAATTATTCACTTAAAGCGATTGTCAGGTCTTTATGTTAAATGAACCTCCAAATGTTAATGTAGAACAGTTAACACCTTCCCAACACTTTTACCAGATTACAAAGTGAGGTAAAGGGGATTAACTTCTGCGTCGTAACATTACTTTATCTGTTAATATTTTGCCCATTCACTTAAAAAATTTACAAACGAATAGTTTATGTTCCTCTTGCAATTTATTTTCCTACTTATCTATTATAAGGGGCAGCAGATTTAGAGGGGATTTGAGGAAAAACATTATTACCCAGAGGGTGGTGAGAATCGGGAACTTGCTACCTGAAAGGATGCTAGAGGCTGGAACCCTCAGAACATTTAAGAAGCACTTAGAAGAGCACTTGAAATGCCATAATATACAAGGCTATGGACCAAGTGTTGGAAAATGGGATTGGGATAGCTGCTTGATGGTCTGTGTGGACACAATGAGCCAAAGGGTCTTTTGTTGTGGTGTAAAACCAATAATCAATAACTATAGGGAGAATTATCCCGTCACGCCTGCCACGGGAATCGTAGCAGGCGGGGGGGGGGGGGTGGGGGGGGGGGGGGGTGGGGGGTGGGGGGGGGGGGGGTGGGGGGGGGGGTGGACCATGCAAAGGTCCGTTGACCTCAGGCAGGAATTTCCAGTTTTGGGGCAAGCGCAGCTGGAAAATCTCACCCAATGACTTTGGGTCATATGTAAATTTAGCAACCATGGATCCCTTCATCCAGGTCATTTACATGGTCTGCAAATAGTTGAGGCCCCAGCACTGATCCTTGTGACACCGTACTGGTTAGTCTGCCAACCTGAAAATTACCCATTTATCCTTACTCTCTGCTTCCATTTGCCACAAATCCTCTATCCATTCTAGTATGTTACCCCTCTCTACCATGTGCTCTTATCTAATGTAGTAATCTTTTCAGAAATCAAAGTCTACTATATCTACAGGTTTACCTTTATCCAGATTACTTATTAATTACTCAAAGAATTCTAATAAATTAGTCAAATATGATTTTCCTTTCATAAAGCCATGTTGACTCCACCTAACTGTTCCCTGTTATAACCTCCTTATCGATAGATTTTAACATTTTTCCTATGACAGATGTTAGGTTAACTGGTCTGCAGTTACTTGCTTTCTGTGTCCTTGAATCGAAGAGTTACCTTGGCTGTTTTCCAATCTGGTGGGACCTTTACAGAATCAAGGGGATTTTGGAAAATTGAAACCAATACATTTATTATCTCCATAGCTACTTCTTTGAGAATGCAGTCCATCAGGTCCTGATGACCTGTCTTTCAGTTTTCTCAGTACACATTCCCTGTGATTGCAATTGTCTTAAGTTCCTCCCTCTAATTCATCTCTTGATTTACAAAGTATTTATTGGATGTTATTTGTCTCTTCTACAGTGAAGGCAGACATATCTGTACAAATGCTTCCACGATTTTCTTATTTCCCATTATTAATTCCCCAGACTTACTCTCTGGAGGACCCACACTCACTTTAGTCATTCTTTTTCTTTCAAAATACTTGCAGAAACTCTTGCCATCTGTTTTTATATTCCTCGCTAGTTTTCTCTCATACTCAATTTTTTTCCTTCTTGTTAACGTTTTTATTCTTTGCTTTTTTGAATTACTGTCAAATCTTCAGACCTGCCATTAACCTTCACAGAATTGAATGCTTTTTCTTTCAATTTGATACTTCCTTTAACTCCTTTCCTTCAACCATCAACTTAATTTATTCTTGAATGTTGGCATGGTACCTGCTTTAATCCTTGGCTCTGGTGGAAAATCCCACATTCTTCTAAAAGAAAATCCCTGCTCTCAGTCCTAAATCTCTCTCAATTAACCGTAAATCTATGTACCCCCACACCTACCTCAGCCCCAATTGAGATACCCAAATCATTGGAAGCCAATTGTTTATTATGGCCCACCTCTTGGTAATTTCAAATAGTTCCATTAAAGAACCCCACAATTTCATCTCTTCAAGCAGACAATGGCCGGAATTTTACCACCCCGCCTGCCACGGAATCGGAGCAGGCGAAGGGGTGGACAATGGAAATGTCCGTTGACCTCGAACGGGATTTTATGGTTTTGGGATGAGCGAGGCTGTAAAATCCCACCCATAGACTCTGTGACTGGAAAATCCCGCCTAAGGTCAATGGACCTTTGCATGGCCAACTCCCCTCCCGCTACGATTCCCATGGTGGGAAGGATGGGAAAATTTTCCCCTAATTTAACCTGGAGGTGTCCATGCAATGAAGTTAGTTTGTGATGGAAGGATAATGGGACAAACTTGACATGTCTCTAGGACGTGTTCTTTTTACTCCAACAGAGCAGTCAGGTTGTGAAATGGACTTCCAATTAAAATCAGTGTATATTATGGCCAAACAACTCATTTTGCGAAAACATGTGAAATAAATACATTGCTAAATTGGTGCTAATAAATAAAAGGAAAACTCTTGATTATCAAATATCCTAGAATCTAAGGAATACTATGGTTGCAACCTTTTGAGACCATGTGAGGGTTATCTGTAAGATGTAAGATGAATAAGCCTAGTTTATAACATTAGGTTAATAACCATAGTTTCCTCTCAAATACTCCTGGGTGTTGTGAATAAATTTCATTATTCTAACTTCTTGGATGTTTTGTCTCCTCCAGGACATTAAATATATTGGGGAGAATCCAGGATAGTACAAATTGTACATGGTCTAAGGGATGAAACAGACAGCTAAAGACCCTTTATACTTATGAGCTGTTACCATTTTAGCTTTCTGTGTGTTCTTTTGATGATTTTGTATCGTCTTACCTAAATTATCTTTTACGTCATGTAGTATCAATTAAGCAGCTTATTCCACCCACTTTGGTGGGGAGGGGGGGTTTCTCTCCTTCTCATTTTCCCATCCCTGTTAAAATATTTGTGGTCTTTCAGTTTTAATAAAAGGTTATGGATGAAATAATAAGTTTTTTAAACCAGCATTTTTGGTTTTAGTTTCCCTCATAGTTCGCTGCATGAAAACATACAAGATCCTGAAAGTTCTTGACAGGGTGGATGTGGAGAGGATGTTTCTTCTTGTGGGAGAACCTAGAACTAGGGGTCACTGTTTAAAAATAAGGGGACACCCATTAAAAACAGAGATGAGGTGAAATTCTCTCTCAGGTGATCTTGAGTCTTCAGAATCCTCATCCTGAAAAGGCGATGGAAGCAGAGTCTTTGAATATTTTTAACAGAGATGGATAGATGCTTGGCAAGCAAGGCAGTGATAGGTTATCGGGGGTAGGTGGGATGTAGATTTGAGGTTATCAGATTAGTCATGATTCTATTAAAAGGCAGAGCAGGCTCAAAGGAGGTGAGTGGCTGACTCCTGCTCCTTGTTCATATGTTTGTATTAACCAAAAGCTGTGCAAAAAAAATGTGCAAATGAAGAGTGGACAAAATAGACACTGCAGTGGTGGCATGGTGGCACAGTGTTCAGCACAGCTGATTCACAGTGCCAGGGTCTTGGGTCATTGTCTGTGAGGAGTTTGCACGTTCGCCCCATGTCTACGTGGGTTTCCTCCGGGTGCTCCGGTTTCCTCCCATAGTCCGAAAGATGTGCTGGTTAGGTGCATTGGCCATGTTAAATTCTCCCTCAGTGTACCCGAACAGGCGCCGGAGTGTGGTGACTAGGGGATTTTCACAGTAACTTCATTGCAGTGTTAATGTAAGCCTACTTGTGACGAATAAATAAATAAACTTCAAAAAAACTGTGTTTAGTACTTCCCCCAAAAGTTACTGGCAGGCACCCTCAGGTTACTCTTGCTCAGGGTTATGCCAGTATCATTATACAGCCAGTTACTGATTTATTTGAACATTGTTCCTGGTGAATCATCCTCCAATTTTCCATCTTGCGCTCTCTGGAAAACTCCATTTTGTAAGACAATAGTTTGCATTATAAAGCAGCTTTAATATCCTATAATATCCCAAAGTGCTTCATCGGAGTATAATCAGAAGAAAAAACTGACGCCAAGTCAAAGGAGGCCAATGTTAGGATAGATTAATTGTTTTTAATCAGGTTTTTGCCAGGTTTTATGGAACCTCTCAAACAAAAGAAAAAAAACAGTAGAAAGGTTTAGGGAAAGAATTTCAGTCCTTGGGAAAACTGGACCTAATATTGATTAGATCCAATCAGTGCAGTACCTCCACAGCAGATCTGAGCAGGGCAAACTACTGTGCTTCTCCATAACATATCAAAATAGACACTGCAGTGGTGGCATGGCGGTACAGTGTTCAGCACAGCTGCTTCACAGTGCCAGGGTCTTGGGTCATTATACTCCGATGAAGCGCTTCTCCATATCAGATCAATGGATTATTATTGAGCATCACAGAGTGTAGACCGGGAAGTTTAACCTATAATTGGTAATTAAATGTCAAATCATTTACATAAAGTAACAGCAAGAGGGGAAAAAGATGTGAATAAGAGGTAGGTACATATGACACAAAGTAAAGAAAACTTTTAAAAAATTATATATGAAGGAATTAGACTCCACGCTCATAAAAGTTAATTTTCAGTGCCAAAGAGGTTGCTTAGCAGTAATGAAGACTTACCGAGTCATTAAAATTCATTATACGGGACGAGGTCAACCCCAACTCATTCTGGCATGTTTAGTGTGTATTCATTATGTAGGAACTGCAACTTCATACGACTTCATGCCTTTTAATATCAAGTCACTCAGTGAGATGCCATTATAGTGAAGCTTCTGAAGAAACAGGGAAACTCGGGCAGCAACTTCTAGATTACCACCGTAAGTTGTCTAATTTGTATTTCAATAACAGTGAGACAGACTCACCGTTATTTTTGTTGCTGTAAGATAATTGAGAGGGGGAATGTAAGGCAGAAAAGGCCTTCTGACATCACTTTAAGCTTGACATTCAATCAGAATGCCAAGGGAAGCTAGGAAAGTAGTGATGAAGAGATGCCCATTTGTCAGTCTTTTAAAATTGCTGAACTTACCCTCTTACTGAGAGACCAAAACAAATGCCATCAGGGAAACAACAAAGATAATACAGCCCAGAGAAAGACACTGGTGGTTTAGTTATTAAAACTAGGCCTTGAATTGAAATAAGGTAATACACAATGTTACAGAAAAATATAAGCATCTTTTACTAGAAAATTGATCATAAGGGGCTTCACAGAAAGGAAAATTGCTGGAGGAAGGAAGCAAAAGAAAGGTGAACAATTTTTTAAGTGGATTCAAATCATGGTTTAAACAAAGGCTGCAGAATATAGTTGGATATTGTACTTCCAAAAGAAGCTTCATCTGATAAACTAGCCCCATCCCCTTGAAAAAATGGATAGAAGATTGACAGAGAGAGATAGGTTCTTGATCAATAAGGGAATCAAGGGTTACGGGGAAAAAGCAGGCGAATAGGGATGAGAATCAGATTAGCCATGATTGAATAGTGGAGCAGACTCAATGGGCTGAATGGCCTATTCCACTCCTATATCTCATGGTCTTATCAGAAACCTGTATTGCAGTTGGAGAAAGAAGTTCCCTTAAAGTGATAGAAAGAGATCTCAAATAGAAGAGAGACTTATCATTGGGAGAAGAGTCTATAACCCATAGGAGCCAACCATTTGGGATGTCTGTATGGCCAGAATTGGGCTAGTGTCAGTGAGTATTGATTTGCTTGGAGTAAAGTAACAAGACAGCTGCTATGTTTTGTTTCATTACCTTTTCTCTTCTCAATCTGCAAATCTGTAATCAGTTTTTGTAACCATTTTAATTTTCCTGTAAACATTTCAAATTGTGCTTATGTAAATCTGTAATCATGGGTGCAAATAAACTAACGCTATTAAGCATTACAGCCTTTTGAGTGAGCTATTAATTTGTTCTCTTGTAATTTGCAAGTCAAAAGAACTATAAATTGAGGGTTTTTTACAAAAGTACTATCCTTTTTAAATGAGGCATTTTTATCTACAGTATCATTTAATAGCAAGTTAGAAGTTTCCATTGTCTGGATGTCAGACACATGACAGTTGGTGGAATGATTCAAATGTTCTTTGCAGCAGAGCTGAGAGGCGAGTGAAGGAGGTAACAAGGATCGTTATTGCAGAAGGTGTTTTGTAACACTTCAGAAGAATGAGCAGGTCAATGAAAGGTACTGAAAATCTAATCTGCAAAGTGTTGTACTGGCACTCTTTCTTTTGCTCCTTCCTTGCTTTCATCCAAGTTTAGCTTGTTAGATTTGGAGTGTTCCTTCCCCCATATGCAAAGCTTTTTGGATTATGAGGTTGTGCAACATGTAGCAGAAGACCAAATCTGTGAAACTCTATGGACTATACTGAAGTGAGTTGTTCAAGCATTTAAACCATTGATTGATCCCATGGTTCTAGTTTTAACTTATTTGTGTTCATACTACTGGGGCGGCATGGTGGCACAGCGGTTAGCACTGCTGCCTCTCAGCACCAGGGACCCAGGTTCAATTTCCGGCTTGGTTCACTGTCTGTGTGGAGTTTGCACGTTCTCCCTGTGTCTGCGTGGATTTCTTCCGGGTGCTCTGGTTTCCTCCCACAGCCTGAAAGACTTGCTGGTTAGGGGATTTTCACAGTAACTTCATTGCAGTGTTATTGTAAGCCTACTTGTGACACTAATAAATAAACTTTAAAAACTTTATTGGAGTTGTTTTTGGCTGGGCTGCAATTGTAGATGTAGCACTTGTCCCTGGTGCCTTTATCAATAACAAACTGAGAGTATTGTGTAAAGTTTCCAAAGAGGTTATGGTGATTTGTACTGCCATATGTAAACCACAAGACCTGAATTAGCAGGCAGTAGGTCATCTTGAAAGCGGATTGTAGACTTATGGAGGGGATAGGTCTTCTATGAGTAGCTATCGCCCTTCTAAAGGCAGACTGCTGCTTCTTGTGGCAGGGCAGCTTCTTGCTGCTGCTGCTCCCTCCCTCTCCTCCTCAGGCAATCAAATCAAAATAACCAAAATGGCAAACATCATAAGATATGTGTTTACCGATAGAAGGAAAGAAAGGGATATGGAGGTAGGGCCTTGGTGGGATTGTGGTCGGTGCAGACTTGATGGGCCAGATGGCCTCTTTCTGCACTGTAGGGTTTCTATGATTCTATGAAAAGAATGAAATGAAAACTGACATTAAAGTAAAGAAAAGAAAGGCTTGCATTGCTATAGCACCTTTCATGACCTCAACACTTTGCAGCCATAAAGTACTTGGTGTTGTCACTGTTGGAGTATAGGAAACTCAGCAGCTAGTTTGCTGTTTGTGGTTTCTTAATGTGCACAGCTAATGTAATCAGGTAATCCACTTCAGAGATGTTGAACGAACGATAAATATCCACCAGGCCACACAGAGAATTTTGCTACTTTTCTTGGAATAGTGCCATGGGATCCTTTATGTATACCTGAGAGGACAGACTGGTTCTCAGTTCAAGTCTGGGGCAAACTTTCCCATGCGCAATAACTCAGGAAGCTCAACTGGAAAAGAACATAGTTTATTACAAAATGCAAAGTTAATCCAGTAGCGTGTGTACGCACTCTACTGCCTGGGACTAGAGTTCAGTAGACCCAGTCTTGGGCCTGCCTTATAAAAGGCTCAGGTAATGAGTTCCAGCTGGGCAGGCCACTGCCTGTTACCAGGGGAACACATACTCAAAGAATCCCACAGGGAGATCAATCAGTGATTCCTCATAGACCTCGTGAGTGTTATCACAGCATAAAAATCCAAAATAAACACAATAATGAACAGATACTTATTATGTAACTGTTTGTAGGTGAGTGTGCCTTTAAAGATGGCTTTCAATGGCAATGGTCACAAATCCTGCCAGGTTCTACTCAGCGGGTTCAAATCTGGATAGACTTACATTTTGCAACATTAAACCACATTGGGTTTGCGCTTACATAATGACACACAAATTTGCATATATTCATGAGGTACATCAGACACCATAAAAAAGGTACGGTTAATATGCTAGTGGATTGGAACCGAGCAGGAATTGGGCAATAGACCTCCTACAGAGTTTTATCTCTGTCATGACCGAATTCCTGTCAGGAGGAGGACTTAAAATTATGAACATATATACAAACATATAAAATACGAACAGAATTCCCCCTTTGGTTTCAGAAGACTATGTTATGAGGACAGGTTAGAAAACCGGGACTCTTCAGCTTTGAAGGGAAGTCTTTGAGAGAGGATGATAAGAGGAATACGAGTGGAACAGAAAAGATTGATCCTGAGCACTATTTCAAGTAACAACAGGGCTTGATGACACAAAGCGAAACCGGTTAAAGATCAATTTAGGACTCAGGTCAGGAAGCCCTTATACAGAGTAATTACAGAATTGATTCAGTAAACAGCTGGATACTATGACTAGAGATAAAGATGGGGAAGGGACAAGAATTAAACTTGAGCTAGGTCGGTTGAATGGTTTCCATCATGAGTCCATCAGAGGCCGCAGTTGTGAGTTGCTCAGCACTGCCACCAGGGAAGTGCCGGTTGCTGCTGGCAATACATCCACCTGAGACACATGATCACTCTCCAAGGAACATCAGCCACAGGTGGCTGTCGGCAGGGTGTGTGTATGTGGAATGGTTGTTGCATGGGGGGGCCCCTTCCCGATGGTGGGTCATTCAGTCAGGCACTAAGTGCCTTTGAATAAGGGAGCCCCTCACAAATCCCAGCAGTAACGTTGACAGGGTTTGTTCTTCGGGCTTCCCGCATGACATGTGGCATTAATTGCAGACTTAATGGCCTCAATTGGTGACTGGATGGGATGGTCACCCATGAGCCTTACTGCCCTAGACTTATCAGGGAAGAGCTGGAAAGCTGGTGGGGTCCTCACTCGCCACCCTCACACTTGACTATCTGCATTGAGTTCTGCCTACAAGTTTCTGTCAATTTCAGAGGAGTGATGACAGCAAAGAAAGAGTTTTGCTGACATTATTATGCAAATTTTGTGCTAATATTTTGGAAGTTACCTAGAGTGTACCACGTGATTGTGAAATTAGTGCATAGGTCTAATAAGCTTATTTTAACTATTAACAAATAGTAACTTAAAAATGATTTCAAAGTATAAAAATTAGGTAAATTAAGGTAGCTATTACCTTGGATGCTATTTGTTGTGTTTTAAAATGTCTACCATCATTATTTACTTGCATTACTTTGTAAAACATTTGTTTTAAAATGGCACTGTCAAAGTCAACCTGTCCTAAGAACAACCTACCATGGTTAGCCTTCAAAGATTGAACCAGTCCTAAATGATACCCAATCCTAATTCAAATGAGAGACAGATTGTGGTCAATTTCTGCTCGTTCAACTGTGCATTGCTGCTGACATCAGAATAAGTACTTAGCCTAGTTTTCTTTAGCAATACCCTGCATTATACCCGAATGATAATTTGTTAATTAAATCAGTCACTTGCCAACAGTTATAACTATAGTCCTGTCCTATAAAACTAAACACCTCACTTTGAGTGTTAAAATAAATTACTGTATTATCTTTTGTTTCGACCTAATGTTAGTAGGTTACTATTGCACAACACTTCTGGTGGCATTGTTAATTCAGCCAATAGCTGGCTTACCTTGAAATAAAACCTGGAACTATTTTAGTAGCAGCTACATACCCCTTACAATTCTTCTGTTACTGTGCCAGCATGCCCAGTGATGTTGCCAAGGGCCTTGGCTGTGTCACCCGAGTGTACAAAACCTTTGGGCCTTTCAGCGTGACCTAAAAGGCCCAAATCATCCTAAAATCACAGAAGATGCAAGGAATTTTGCCTGTCAAAGGGTTCTTTTCTTTCCGATCTTTGGGCAGATTTTGCTCCAGCTAGGCTCATATGTATTTTCTCATGCAAAGTGATTGTTTCTCATCCCCAGTCTTTTCCCCTTTCCAGCTAAAAATACCAACATATTGTTAAGTACTTCACCTAAATGCATATTCTTAATGTGTGAGCATGAACAATGAGAATTAGCAGTTCTCAGGTTCTGGCTTCACCCTCGCACCCACAATGCACACACTACACACACCATACACATACACAATTTAAACTGGGAATCTTGCACAATTTTTCTTTCCCTTGGCAAACACTCTGGAGCTACACATTGCATTCAGACTCCAGCCTTGACCTGGACCACAAAGCATGAATCAGATCAAATCTATGACCTCTGAACCGTATAGTTTATTACCAC
This sequence comes from Mustelus asterias, assembly GCF_964213995.1. Taxonomy (NCBI): domain Eukaryota; kingdom Metazoa; phylum Chordata; class Chondrichthyes; order Carcharhiniformes; family Triakidae; genus Mustelus; species Mustelus asterias. The sequence continues at coordinate 104,133,675 of NC_135805.1, forward strand.
CATGGGTACATTTATCCACTAAGGCACTGGACAGGCAAAGGCAAATGCTTTAAGAATTAAATCATTTTACAAGTTATGTGGTTAAAAGAGTTGCATGACTACTCTATTGTAAGGCTATAGAGATAATTGCCAACAATATCCCAAGCTTGACTTAATTAATTCTGTTGCCGAGTGCAAGGACTTGCAGCCAATTGAGGACTTGCAACCAATCTTGTTTATCCTTTAGATGGCTGCCATAGAACCATAGAAAATTACAGCTCAGAAACAGGCCTTTTGGCCCTTCTTGTCTGTGCCGAACCATTTTTTGCCTAGTCCCACTGACCTACACTTGGAACATATCCCTCTCATCCATGAACCCGTCCAAGTTTTTCTTAAATGTTAAAAGTGACCCCGCATTTACCACTTTATCCGGCAGCGCATTCCACACTCCCACCACTCTCTGCGTGAAGCAGCCCCCCCTAATATTCCCTTTAAACTTTTCTCCTTTCACCCTTAACCCATGCCCTCTGGTTTTTTTCTCCCCTAGCCTCAGCGGAAAAAGCCTGCTTGCATTCACTCTATCTATACCCATCAAAATCTTATACACCTCTATCAAATCTCCCCTCAATCTTCTACGCTCCAGGGAATAAAGTCCCAACCTATTCAATCTCTCTCTGTAACTCAGCTTCTCAAGTCCCGGCAACATCCTTGTGAACCTTCTCTGCACTCTTTCAACCTTATTTACATCCTTCCTGTAACTAGGTGACCAAAACTGTACACAATACTCCAAATTCGGCCTCACCAATGCCTTATATAACCTTACCATAACACTCCAACTTTTATACTCGATACTCCGATTTATAAAGGCCAATGTACCAAAGGGACTCTTTACGACCCTATCCACCTGTGACGTCACTTTTAGGGAATTCTGTACCTGTATTCCCAGATCCCTCTGTTCAACAAATTATAGCCATATTCTGCCTGAAATCTGTTTCTAATGGCCAATATGTACCAAGAGGTTGCGAACATGATTTCTGTTTGCTCACAATGGACCAAGTTATTATTTATGGCAGTTCAGGCACACAATGCATACACATTATATTTGGTTTCAATGAGTTAATCGTGAACATGTAACCCCTAACTTACATATAAAAGCTCTAACCAGCACAGTGCCAAGTTTAAAGGCAATACTTTGGATCAATAACTCATGGTTAATTAACTTCATTACATGATTTTGTATTGTTAAACAAAAAGACCTGAGTTTGACATCACTGGTTATCAGTCCCATCAAGGAGTTTTGAAGATAAAAGAAAAAAATGCCCAGGTATCTTGAATCTGGTGTGATTTTGTCAGCTGAGTTTTCAAATAGAGAAAAATGGACTTGCATATGTATAGTGCTTCATCATAACGCTCAGAAATTACCCCAGGCACAATTTATGCTCTGCAAGTTGTCAGTTGCCTTAACTATTAATACAATTCCTTAACAATGCTGCCACAAATGAAATACTGAAAAAATAAAACACAAAAGTATATTTGCCATGCAGAGTAAACGGCATCAACCAAAGAATACCAGGACATCTTAGCACAGTAACTCAATCTGCCAAAGCCAATGGATTCCTAATCTGAATGTTGATTCATGCTGTTTTCATATTTTATTCCCGTCATCAACATTAAATGGAACAACTTAATCAGCCATGAGTAAAATCCTAGATGGTACAAGAATCCTCTGCATACTCCTCCATAGGAACTTGGCAATTTCTCAAAACAAGGTATCTTCACTGGATTTGGAGTGCAATTCAGCCATATCTAGAAATTTTTCTCTGGTTCCAAATGTTGTAATTCTGTTGAGGCAGAATCTTCAGAGTCTTGGTTCCTGAATAATAAAACCTGTTCGCAAATTTCATCCAGGAGTTGGTTTATTTTGTCTATGTTCCCACAACTTCCAAATAGCAACATTGAAAGCCTTTCAACTGCTAAAATCCAATGGTTGTTAGACATATTGGTCCAGATTATCACAGATGCTTCCAGAGTCATTTAAAAATGATGTGGGTGACCAGATTCTGGGATCCCTGCCCCCATTGCTCCTAATTTTTGCTGGAAAAGGATAAGGGTGTGGGTAGCAAGGCCTACACCCTGACCCAGCCAGCTCCATTGCAGGTATTAGCATTTCCTAGAGCCCCATAATTCCCAATGTTTGTTCAATTGGATGACTCGTGATTCACAGCCCCTTAGAGGGGTCATGAATCATCATCTGAATTTGGGAACCTTTTGAAAGATAAAGTTCAAAAAGGTCTCACCCATGCCCTACATGCCTCTTCTAAGCCACTATGCTGCTTCCATTCTAACTCAGTGCCAATTTATGCCCTCCCTCCTTTTAGTCACCGTGTTAACTCATGCCAACTCATGACCCCTACCACCCCCATGGGCCCTCTTACCCACCAAGCCGACTCCTAGTCCTTGTGTCCATTCGCCAAATATAAACAATGAGCCATGTAATAATAATGGCATCTGTGCATCGGCTTAGAACAAAAATGCACAAATCTCCTTTTGAAAAAAAATGCTGTTCCTACAAATATACGAAAGTGCCAATCACGTAGGCCATTAACCCACAGATGAGGTTTCAAACACTTGACATTTATGCAAAAAAATTGAGACACTCACAAGAGATCATTGAAAGTGCAATTTATTATAACCACCTAATGATGTCAATCAAGCAAAGTCAACAGTTTTCTCCAGTAATCAAAACACAATGCCCTGCTGAGATAAGGACTAGAGGACCTAACAAACTGTAGTGCAATTGGGACAAAGACCCAGAGAATCGAAGACCACCGTTTAAGCAGCCTGCCTTGGCACTCAGCCACCTAAGCTCTGCTTCTGGAATTGGCAGATCTGATTCTATCCCACGCTCACCCACCTGCAGTGAAGACACAACATTCAAAAGCCTTTCTACCAGGGCAGGACCGGTGAATTAGGAAATTTCTCGACTCGAACTGCCCACCACAGCAGCAAAAATCAGCCCCCAGTGTTGACCTTGATAGCAGAGGCCAAGATCAACCATCAAGAGTCCACAATATAGGTTCTCAGATTTCTAAAAACATGAGCTTTACTTCAACATCAATTCTGTTGGTTATTTTCCTACCTCCACCATGTCTATTTCAACAAAAGATGATTAAAATATTATTTTTCAATGGATCAGCCTGATTGCAACAAAACATGTTCATTTTGCTTGAAAATTTGCCACGACCTTCGGATTCCAAGACATCTACCATTTAATACCAATCTTTAAAGTTTAAAGTTAAAGTTTATTTATTAGTGTCACAAGTAGGTTTACATTAACATTGCAGCAAAGTTACTGTGAAAATCCCCGAGTCGCCACACTCTGGCGCCTGTTCGGGTACACTGAGGGAGAATTTAGCATGGCCAATGCACCTAACCAGCATGTGTTTCAGACTATGGGAGGAAATTGGACCATCCGGAGTAAACCCATGCAGACATGGTGAGAACGTGCAGACTCTGCACAGACAGTGACTCAAGCCGAGAATCAAACCCGGGTCCCTGGCACTGTGAGGCAGCAATGCTAACCACTGTGCCACCATGTGTAGATTTTGGTCTTTTTTCATTCATTTGCAGGATGTGGAGATCGCTGACTGGGTCAGCATTTATTGCCCATCCCTAATTGCTCTTGAGAGAGTGGTGGTGAGCTGCCCCTTCCTGAACTGCTGCAGTCTGTGGGGTGTAGGTACACCCACAGTGCTGTTAGAGAGTACCCACCAACAACAATCTGTTAATTTGTTCAGTGACACTGATCAAGAAGTGGTAACTCGACAGAAGGAGACCCCTCCTGCTCTTCTTGTATGTACATGCGAAGAGACAGACAGATCCTCAATTTATCACCTCACTCAAGAGGGAAATTTCACCTTCCATGAAAAATGATGCACAGTCAGCTGTGTGGTCTGGAAGTCTACTCAAAGCAACTGTTTAGAGGCTGAAACAATTTTCAGGCCCTTCATTTGAATTCAGCTTGCAAGGCACAATGCTCTAAATCACTCTTCATAATTTATAGATTAAGTAGTTGGTCAGTTCCTTACTTTTTATTCTTGATTCCATTTGCCCTGCTCTTTAGCTGTATTAAAGAATTTGGAAAAGCGCTTTGGTGTACCGTACTGATCAATAGGAAGAGGAAGATCATTTAATCTGGTCACGCTGACCGTACACACTGAACTCTCCAATTTAAAATGTGCAGCAAGTAGGTTTAAAATGCAATTGTACAAGCTGCAGAACTAATATATCCTCCCACTTCCAAATGTTCCACAAACTCCACATAATTGCCATTAGCATCTCACAGCTACGTACCCATTTGACGCAGAGAGGAAAACACAGACTACAAACCCTTCTTTTCAAATGCCAGCCTTTCACTTGTGATAGCAGAAATATTTGCTAGGTCATGTTGCCCTAACTCGAAACAACAGTGAGCTGTAATGGTAGCCTAATTCTGGAAAAGCGAAATCAGATAATACTCAGAAATCCAAATTGTAGAAATGTGTAATATCTCACTGCAAATCTACTGTTCAATAACAAGGTCAAAATATCTCATTAACATCGTTAACTCTTATTTTTCCAACAGTTTGATGTGCCTGCCAAATTCACAGCAATTAATATTGCTGAAAATCAACAAACAAGGTGACTACAAGACATATATCAGACTGCTTCAGGTTTCTGAAAGATTTCTCTCACAAAGGAAAGTCAACTTTTTTATGAAATTTAGCTCGAAAGGGGCAAGACAATATAGTTTATGAACCCCGACGAGCAACATCGTTGTAATGCAAGACTGACTTTGCAACAATTATACTAGGAACGAATGTCATGACTGCCTGCTATCAACATAGCTCTCTGTCACAGCTTGGAATTTCTTCCAAGTGCTCACCAACTAAAGTGCTTTTCTTTGTCAGGGGAAAAGTGCCACCAAAGGGCCAATTTTGATCAGGTGCTTCCACCAGCAGCAGCAGCAGAATCTGTAGGGAGTATTGATCATGAAATTATGGGCTGCAGGTCAATGATTTCCCAACCTGCACTCCCCTGCTCTTTCTGGGTGTGCGTGTTCAGTGTAAGGTCAGCCCTTATCAGCTAGCTCAGTGAAACATAATAGTAACTCCTACCAACTGCTATGGTGAGCAGTTGCGGAAGATTTGTTCTCATTAATTAAGCCCTGAGAAGGAGTATTTTTAGCAAGTGTTTGATTTGGATTTAGTGTCAGGTCAGAGGTAAAAGAGTACTGTTAATCTCCGCTGCACCATTCGCTTCCCTCTCCTATTGTGATCTGAAAGCAAATATAACTTAATAAATAAGCATGTTTGATTTTGGCCATTTTCACAGAGAAATAAAAACTGGAATTTGTATTTTTACTCCAGTAGATTTCAAGGTTGTGTAACAGTGAAACAATTAGCTTCATGATAATTAATCCTGTTGAATCATTGTCTGGCGTCACAGTATTGTAATCCACTCCCTTTCATACAATAACATACAGCAAGGCTTGCTGGTAATAATGGCAGCAGAAAGGGTTCAATTGCAAAATCCAAATGAAAATATGTGAAAAATGCTTATAATAGTTATAGATTCTTGAACTCCAATTAATGTTTCAGTTTGGTTCAAGATGCAAAATCTTCAATGACATTTCTAAACATCCTGCTCTGTACAAAACAACATTTGAAATGGACTAACAATTTAACAGACAGAAACTCAACACTACAACACCAACTTTCCAAACAGTCATTTGCAACTTGAATAGCCTTGATGTTTTCTTTCTAATAGCTAATGAGATAAATTTCAAACAGTTCATCATGATTCAAATAATTCCCAATATCAATTTTATATTTACATTCTATTAATTTTGACTTCACCCTCTGGTTCGAGTGTCCTGGCTTGGAAGTAATACACTGAATGACTTAGCCAATACCATTTAATAGTTTAGTGCAGCATTTCCCAAACTTTTCCAGCCACTGAATCCTTTTGACCTCCCAAGAGTATTGACAGAAACCCTAAGAAACATTCATATTATGTTGAAGAGGTAAACCGCAAAAGATTGTTCTTGTGCAATACATACAAAAACACATTTATAGAAGTATTTTCTATTTCTTATACATGTATATTTATTATAATTAAGATCTCTTATTCAACAATTTACTTGAGTCTTATCTTTTAGTTAATTTTAATGGGAAAAGTGATGCTGCTTCTTTTGCTCACAAATTTGTGTAATATTTGGAGTTCCGCTGGAGAGTTGGATTTTCATATCATACGCACACAAATGCGCACACTTCTCTTTCTTTGACATACACTCTCAGACAAATACAGCCCTCTCCCCAACATGCCCTCACCTCACACACATACCTCCCTCTGTCACACACACAAACCCTCTCTCACCTTCACTCCATGACCATTTTCTCCCTCACTCCATGGCTGCACTCCCTCCTCTTCCATTGCCCACTGCCTCCATCACCGCTTCCCCTCCCGCCTCATACCCTCTGCCTATCTTGTTCCATGGCCACTGCCTACCTCACTCCACTGTCTGTTCTTTCCCTCACTCTTGCCCTGGCCTAGATATTGGAGGACATACTTTCCTGCTGTTTCCAGCTTGTCCAAAAGGCTGGTTTCTCACTATGTTGGCTGCTCATGGGCTCATTAGTGACTGGACAAGCAGCTTCAGAGCATTTTTCAAACCTTGTACATCAACTTGGCTGACTGCCGAACCCCTGGGTGTATCCAACGAAACTCTAAGGTTCTGTGGAACCCAGAGATTTTGTAAACTTTCTAAACTTTTGTAGACAAGATCAGTACATGAATCTTAATTATGCCAAGTTACACAATTCAAGTGACAAAAACAGAAAATGCTGGAATATCTCAGTAGGTCTGGCCGCATCCATGGAGAGAGAATAGAGCCAACGTTTTGAATCTAGATGACCCTTCATCAGAGTTCATCTAGACTTGAAAGTTGGCTCTATTCTCTCCCCACAGATGCTATCAGACCTGCTGAGATTTTCCAGCATTTTCTATTTTTGTCTCAGATTGCAGCATCCACAGTATTTTGCTTTTATACAATTCTAGTGGCCTATGATTTAATGTAATATATTGCACAATGTTGTTTATTAATTTAATATAAACTTGAGTATTGCTGAAGCTTTTTGTCTTGCACTCATCAGGACACTTTGCAGAATACCCGTATAAGAGGCAAACAACAATTTATACTATATGAGAAGAGAATTCTGATTGGTTAGCAAGTGGACTCTGATTGGGAAAGGCATTGCCATGGAGAATGCACCAGTTGATGGCGAATGACAAATTGATATTAATCAAGGCAGTGGTGCACTTGCAGCACTGGAAGCTACATATATTGATGCACAAAGCCCTGTTCTTTGCAGACAGAAAGAACATGTAAACACATTGCACTGAGTTCAGCTAAACAAAATGAGTATCAGCCATTTGTTTATTCATTCCTCAGGCAATGCCTTGACCAATCAGGATCAAGTTCCCTGGTTTAAATTTCAAACAATGTTTGGCAGTCATCTGTCAGTAACGAGCAAGTGCAACTTGAGCTGCTGGAGTACATTGGACACTCCAGTTATGCTGCACATTTTGTTCCAACCAGTTAAAATAATAGCTGAGAAAGTTAGACACAGTGCACACCAGAACCTCTGACTGTGCCCCTCCTTGGGGATGCTTAAATCAAATTATTCTTAAGTAGTAATGCAGGCAACTCACAACATTTTCAAAAGCTGAACTGAAAACTTCCATTCAACACTACAAGCCTTGTGACAGTGAAACAGTCATCCAGTCAGCATCTATTCATATAGGAACAAAAGAAAAACAGCAGTTCTTTCCTGACACTGAAACTGGGCTATGGAAAGAGGAGGTTTAAGTTATAACTTTGCCATGTCTAATATGAGAACCACACATCATGGGCAGAATTTGACATTCGACTGAGGTTTCCAATCCCACTATAGGAAGGATATGATTGCACTGGAGAGGGTGCAGAAATTCACCAAGATATTGCCTGGAATGGATCATTTGAGCTTTGAAGAGAGGCTGGATAGGCTTGGATTGTTTTCTTTAGAGCAGAGAAGACTGTGGGGGGGGAATCTTATTGAGGTGTAGAAGATCACAAAGGGTATGGGCAGGGTGGATAGGAAGCAGCTGTTCCACTTAGTTGAAGAGCCAATAACAAAGGGGCATAATTTTAAGGTGTCGGGCAGGTGGTTTAGAGGGGATTTAAGGAAAATCTTTCTCACCTAGAGGGTGGTAGGAGTCTGGAATGAACTATCTGAGAGGATAGTAGAAGCAGGAAAACTCACAACCTTTAAAGAGTACATGGATGAAGACTTCAAAAGTCATAACATCCACGGATGTGGGCATAACCTTAGCAGTTTAGTGTGATCATTATCTTTGAGTTTTCCATTGTCCAGTTTGTCTTTGGATGCCTCCTCCTCCCCACCTACCTTACCCTTTCCCATCCTCTTGTTACAATTACTTGCTGACAGTTCAAGACATTTATATATTTCCTGTCCAATGAATTTGTATGCTATTACTGTGATGTGAACAAGCAAGTCAATCAATCTGTCCACAGCAAGGTCCCACCAATGGTAAATAAGATCAAGGACCAGTTAATTTTGTTGATGGTTCAAAGAGAGGTGATGGTTAGTTTTTAAATTAAAATTTTACTTCAATTGTAGTTTTCATAACATCCATTTTTAAAATCACAGCTTTTGCAATGATTATGTTTAAGCGAAAAGCAAAGCGAGCGAAGCTTTCATTTTTAAATGAAAAGGGAACCTTGCTCTATCTGAATGTTGTGGGATTTTTGTTGTTTCATATGAGTACTGGCTTCATACTTTGTTGAATTTTTATATCTTCCAATCACGAATTAATTGTGATCTCGGGAATCAACGGAAAACAAAATACATTGTTTCCTTTACCCCAAACGTTCCTGTTCCTCTTGTTTCGCCTGTATCCTTCTAGTTTAATGATAGCTCGGAATGATTACAGAGAGACATTTACCAAGATGATCAAATATTATAGACCAGGAAAGCAAACTTGAGGAACAACTTGGACCACAATTTCAGTATAGAAGGAATGGTTCATAAAAACAGAAGAGGCAGAAAATTGCACTGTTTAAGAAGACAGGACTGCACATATTCATAAAAACCTACCCGGAGCTTTTCTTGAACCTTGTTCCTCTGATTAATCATATTCTAGATATTCAAATTTGCTGTGAACTTGCAGCATAATCATAATAAATGCACCGAGTTAATTAATCTGATCAGCCCTCAGAAAACACATGTAATTGCTACAGATGTGTGTGCGCATAATTTTCTGAGACTTACATTAAATGGCTGTTCATCTGATCTGAAATGCATTTTTTCTAAAAGAGAAAAAGCACAGGGATATCAGAATGCATTCCTCCTACAGAGAAGCAACTTGTAGATTGTGTTTCTGCACAAACCCTGGAAAAATCATTTTCAGTTTGGGTCATTCTGACCAGCACGCTAATCTCCAGAGTATAAACAGGGACATTGATGGCTTTGAATTTACTGCATGATCTGTTCTATCAGCACAAAGCTGACTAAATACTTCACACCAAAAATTGCTTCTCAGCCTTTTGGCTAAAATCAAGTGTAGTATCGACATGCTGCGCTTGGTTGAAGTCATTAGGTTACATTTTAGCTTCACTTGAAGCAATTTTTAAAAGCGGCATCTCGGCCTTTTGGCTGAGATGCAAATGAGATCAAGCCTTGGAGGAGGTGCAATGCCTGCTCCAATCAGCTTGGATCATGTAGATCAAGCCCAAGACAGGAGGTGAGAGCCCTGTCTCGTCAGCTTGGATCGGGAATGTCTCAACTTGTTGAGACTCTGAATTGGACTTGATTTGATTGAATTTAAAAAAATATACTTCACACCAAAAAATTAAACTCACTTGAACCACTGCTGTAGATACCCTGAACTTGTTAGCAAAAATGGTGCAAATTAAAAACCAAATAAAAAAACAAAGGAAGACATTTTCTGGCTCAGATTGCTGCCATCATGACTGCACTCACCAGTATTCATAGAGGCTTTACAGGGCCCTACAGCCCTGTGATCTCTCCTCTAATGTACTGCTAAGGTTGCTGAGGCACTCACCCCAGGAGGGAGGCATTGGCTCAGTGGAACGTAAACGTGCTGTCCTCTCTCAGGATAACAGCAACTGTTCTCCCACATCTGCTGCTACTGCTGCTGCTTGCAATAGCCAGCCCAGACTGCTAGCACCCACACAATGTGGTGAAATCCAAAGCTGTGTTTTCAAGGTCCAGAGCTCCTCTGAAGCACCCTGCAAGGCCATCTCTCTGTCACTGAAAGTCCACAGCCTTCCACTAGCCATGCTGAAGCCATTAGAGAGCCCTGTCTTGTCAGACAGGGCTCTCACCTCCTGTCTTGGGCTTGATCTACATGATCCAAGCTGATTGGAGCAGGCATTGCACCTCCACCAAGGCTTGATCTCATTTGCATCTAAGCCAAAAGGCCGAGATGCCGCTTTTAAAAATTGCTTCAAATGAAGCTAAAATGTAACCTAATGACTCACTGAAGGACCTAAAGAAAAAGTTAAGAAGAGCCAGGAGGGGACATGTGAAGTCTTTGGCATCTAGGATCAAGGAAAACCCTAAAGCTTTCTATAGGTATGTCAGGAGTAAAAGAATGACTCGGGTAAGATTAGGGCCAGTCAAGGACAGTAGGGGGAAGTTGTGCGTGGAGTCTGAAGAGATGGGAGAGACACTAAATGAATATTTTTTGTTGATATTCACACAGGAGAGGGACAGTGTTATCGAGGGGAGTACTGAGATGCAGGCTGTTGGACTGGGCAGGATTGAGGTTCATAAGGAGGAGGTGTTAGCAATTCTGGAAAGGGTAAAAATAGATAAGTCCCCTGGGCCGGATGGGATTCATCCTAGGATTCTCTGGGAGGCTGGAGAGGAGATTGCAGAGCCTTTGGCTTTGATCTTTGTGTCATCATTGTCTACAGGAACAGTGCCAGAAGACTGGAGGATAGCAAATGTTGTCCCCTTGTTCAAGAAGGGGAGTAGGGACAACCCTGGTAATTATAGACCGGTGAGCCTTACTTCTGTTGTGGGCAAAGTTTTGGAAAGGATTATAAGAGATAGGATTTATAATTTCTAGAAAGGAATAATTTGATTAGGGACAGTCAGCACCGTTTTGTGAAGGGTAGCTCGTGCCTCACAAACCTTATTGAGTTCTTTGAGAAGATGACCAAAGAGGTGGATGAGGGTAAAGCGGCTGATGTGGTGTATATGGATTTCAGCAAAGCGTTTGATAAGGTTCCCCATGGTAAGCTTTTGCAGAAAATACGGACACATGGGATTGAGGGTGATTTAGTGGTTTGGATCAGGAATTGGCGAGCTGTAAGAAAACAGAGGGTGGTGGTTGATGGGAAATGTTCATCCTGGAGTTCAGTTACTAGTGGTGTACCACAAGGATCTGTTTTGGGGCCACTGCTGTTTGTCATTTTTATAAATGACCTGGATGAGGGCGTAGAAGGATGGATTAGTAAACTTGCGGATGACACTAAAGTCGGTGGAGTTGTAGACAGTGCGGAGGGAAGTGGCAGGTTACAGAGGGACATAGATAAGCTGCAGAGCTGGGCTAAGAGGTGGCAAATGGAGTTCAATGCGGAAAAGTGTGAGGTGATTCACTTTGGAAGGAGTAACAGGAATACAGAGTACTGGGCTAATGGTAAGATACTTGGTAGTGTGGATGAACAGAGGGATCTAGGTGTCCATGTGCATAGATCCCTGAAAGTTGGCACCCAGGTTGATAGGGTTGTTAAGAAGGCATACGGTGTGTTAGCTTTTATTGGTAGAGGGATTGAATTTCGGAGCCATGAGGTCATGCTGCAAACGTACAAAACTCTGGTGCGGCTGCACTTGGAGTATTGCGTACAGTTCTGGTCGCCGCATTATAGGAAAGATGTGGAAGCGTTGGAAAGGGTGCAGAGGAGATTTACCAGGACATTGCCTGGTATGGTGGGACGATCGTATGAAGAAAGGCTGAGGGACTTGAGGTTGTTTTCGTTAGAGAGAAGAAGGTTAAGAGGTGACTTAATAGAGGCATACAAGATGATCAGAGGATTAGATAGGGTGGATGGTGGGAGCCTTTTTCCTCGGATGGTGATGGCTAACATGAGGGGACATAGCTTTAAATTGAGGAGTGAGAGATATAGGACAGATGTCAGAGGTAGGTTCTTTACTCAGAGAGTAGTAAGGGCGTGGAATGCCCTGCCTGCAGCAGGAGTGGACTCGTCAACAGTAAGAGCATTCAAATGGTTATTGGATAAACATATGGATGATATTGGAATAGTGTAGATTAGAGGGGCTTTAGATTGGTTTCACTGGTAGGCGCAACATCGAGGGCCGAAGGGCCTGTACTGCGCTGTAATGTTCTATGTTCTATTGGGGCAGTATTGCTTGGGAGCACTAAGGCAGACAAAGATACGTGGCAGACAGGCACTAAGAGAATGTACAAAAGGTGATCACTTGACTTCAATTTGGAATATTGGATGTTTTGATTGATAAAATGATTTTGTAGCATTAATTTTGTGGTGGTTTTTATATCAGCATTGAAAGCGGGAGGATGCTGTGATGCTCGGTACCAGAGAGATGGGGAGGTATATGACTCTTAGTGAACAAGAGAGGACAGCAAGAAACCACAAAAGGTTGTAAATGTAGCCCAATCCATCACACAAACCAGTCTCCCATCCATTGACTCTGATTACACTGCCCTGGCAAAACAGCCAGCATAATTAAGGACCCCACGCATCCCGGACATTCTCTCTTCCACCTTCTTCTGTTGGGAAAAAGATACAAAAGTCTGAGGTCACATACCAACCAACTCAAGAACAGCTTCTTCTCTGCTGCTGTCAGACTTTTGAATGGACTTACCTTGCATTAAGTTGATCTTTCTCTGCACCCTAGCTATGACTGTAACACTACATTCTGCACTCTTTCGTTTCCTTCTCAATGAACAATATGCTTTGTCTGTATAGCGCGCAAGAAACAAAACTTTTCACTGTATACTAATACATGTGACAATAATAAGTCAAATCAAATCAAAAGGTTTACATTCCACTGAGCCACTGCCTCCTTCCTGGGGTGGGTGCCTCAACAATCTTAGCAACACATTGGAGGACAGATTACTGGGCTGCTGTAAGGACCTGTAAATCTTCTTCAAACACTGGTGAGTACAGTTATGATGGTCACGTTCATTGGCACCTCTGTCAAAAGTGTTGATCAGCCATTTGGGGACTGTGCTGGTTGTGTTCCCCCTTCTTTCTCCTCATCCTGCTCCTCTTCTAAATAGCCAGTGACAAGGGCTGTGCGCTCAGGATGGTCAGGTTGTGCAGCATGCAACAGACCACCATCAATCTTGACAAGCGCTCTTCTAAGAACCGGATGGTTCCTGCAGAGTAGTCCAGGCAACAGAAGATGGTTAGAACATCCCAATGGCCCGCTCAATCACATTTGTATGCCTTTCCTTAAATGCATGTGGCCCAAGTCTATGTGGACTGTGCAGTGTCATGAACCACGCACTCAAACAGCCTTTGTTGCCTAGTAGTCACCCTCTGGTTTGTCATGGTGACTCAAATGCAGATAGCATGACAGACAGCTATGACAGAATGAAGGAGATATGATTGCCCCCAAGATGCCAGGCATTGACCTGCATGATTACTGTGTATATTTATACAACAGCTGGGCATTGAGGGAATGGAATCCCTCTTGGTTGCATCACACGGTGTAACTGATATGCAGTTCACATAGTCGTGTGCATCCAGTCAATGGCACCCAACTTCATGGGGAAGCCTGCAATTCGAGAGAAGCTGCATGCTCTCTCAGACTGCTTCATTCTGGCAAAGATGAATGAAATGTATTCAGCTCTCTTAGGGTACAGAATCTCAGTGACCTCTCTTATGCAACAGTGAATGGCAAATGGGTGGCACGGTGGCACAGTGGTTAGCACTGCTGCCTCATGGCGCCAGAGACTTGGGGTCGATTCCCAGCTTGAGACACTGTCTGTGCAGAGTCTGCACGTTCTCCCTGTGTCTGCGTGGGTTTTCTCCGGGTACTCCGGTTTCCTCCCACAGTCCAAAGATGTGCGGGTTAGATGCATTGGCCGTGCTAAATTCTCCCTCAGTGTACTCGAACAGGAGTGTGGCGACTAGGGGATTTTCACAGTACATAGAGAACATAGAACAGTACAGCACAGAACAGGCCCTTCGGCCCACGATGTTGTGCCGAGCTTTATCTAAAACCAAGATCAAGCTATCCCACTCCCTATCATCCTGGTGTGCTCCATGTGCCTATCCAATAACCGCTTAAATGTTCCTAAAGTGTCTGACTCCACTATCACTGCAGGCAGTCCATTCCACACCCCAACCACTCTCTGCGTAAAGAACCTACCTCTGATATCCTTCCTGTATCTCCCACCACGAACCCTATAGTTATGCCCCCTTGTAATAGCTCCATCCACCCGAGGAAGTAGTCTTTGAACGTTCACTCGATCTATCCCCTTCATCATTTTATAAACCTCTATTAAGTCTCCCCTCAGCCTCCTCCGCTCCAGAGAGAACAGCCCAAGCTCCCTCAACCTTTCCTCATAAGACCGACCCTCCAAACCAGGCAGCATCCTGGTAAATCTCCTCTGCACTCTTTCCAGCGCTTCCACATCCTTCTTATAGTGAGGTGACCAGAACTGCACACAATATTCCAAATGTGGTCTCACCAAGGTCCTGTACAGTTGCAGCATAACCCCACGGCTCTTAAACTCAAACCCCCTGTTAATAAAAGCTAACACACTATAGGCCTTCTTCACAGCTCTATCCACTTGAGTGGCAACCTTTAGAGATCTGTGGATATGGACCCCAAGATCTCTCTGTTCCTCCACAGTCTTCAGAACCCTACCTTTGACCCTGTAATCCACATTTAAATTAGTCCTACCAAAATGAATCACCTCACATTTATCAGGGTTAAACTCCATTTGCCATTTTTCAGCCCAGCTTTGCATTCTATCTATGTCTCTTTGCAGCCTACAACAGCCCTCCACCTCATCCACTACTCCACCAATCTTGGTGTCATCAGCAAATTTACTGATCCACCCTTCAGCCCCCTCCTCTAAGTCATTAATAAAAATCACAAAGAGCAGAGGACCAAGCACTGATCCCTGCGGCACTCCGCTAGCAACCTGCCTCCAATCTGAAAATTTTCCATCCACCACCACCCTCTGTCTTCGATCAGACAGCCAGTTACCTATCCAATCGGCCAACTTTCCCTCTATCCCACACCTCCTCACTTTCATCATAAGCCGACCATGGGGGACCATATCAAACGCCTTACTAAAATCCATGTATATGACATCAACTGCCCTACCTTCATCAACACACTTCGTTACCTCCTCAAAAAATTCTATCAAATTTGTGAGGCACGACTTGCCCTTCACGAATCCGTGCTGACTATCCCGGATTAATCTGCATCTTTCTAAATGGTCGTAAATCCCATCTCTCAGGACCTTTTCCATCAATTTACCAACCACCGAAGTAAGACTAACCAGTCTATAATTACCAGGGTCATTTCTATTCCCTTTCTTAAACAGAGGAACAACATTCGCCATTCTCCAGTCCTCTGGCACCATCCCCGTGGACAGTGAGGACCCAAAGATCTGCAATCTCATCCCTTGCCTCCCAAAGAATCCTAGGATACATTTCATCAGGCCCAGGGGACTTATCGACCTTCAGTTTATTCAAAACTGCCAGGACATCCTCCCTCCGAACATCTATTTCCTCCAGCCTATTAGCCTGTAACACCTTCTCTTCCTCAAACTTCATTGCAATGATAATGAAAGCCTACTTGTGGCACTAATAAATAAACTTTAAACTGGGAAACATTGTCTGTATTATGCCTGTTCCTTCACCCTGTCAGAAACTACTGAACCCATATCTGGGAGGAAGTGCAAAATCCCTGAAATCAGGACAAATAATAACAACTTAGTGCCTTTAACAAAATGTGCCAGGTGCTTCACAGAGGCATTGTGAGGAAATGTTGGTACTGTGGTAACGTCACTGGACTAGTAATCCATAGGGCAAATGCCCTGAGGACACAGGTTCAAATTCTCAAACTATGACCTCTCGCTCTGGACTCCCCACCATTGGGAACATTCTTTCTGAATCTGTCTTGTCTAATTCTGTTAGAATTTTACACGTTTCTATGAGATTCCCTCTGAAACTCCAATGAATATAATCCTAACTACTTAGTCTCTCCGCATATGACCTGCCATCCCAGGAATCCACCTGGTCTGGCTACAGATCCCCTGTAATGTGGTTGACTCTTAGCTGATCCCTGAAATGGCCGACCAAGTGACTCCGTTCAATGGAAATTAGGGATGGGCAACAAATGCTGGCCTTGCCAGTAACACCCACAGCCCAAGAAATAATAAATTAATATGACAATGGGCAACAGAAGGAGATATGAGAAAGGTCTGGTCAAAGAGGTAGGTTTCAGGAGCGTCTTAAAGGAGAAAAGCAAGATAGAGAGGCAGAAGGGGCCAAGGCAAAGCTGAGAGCATTGCCACCAATTGTGGAATAATAAAATCAGGAAACAAAGTTAGAGGAGCACATATGCCTCGAAGGCTTGTAGCGCTGGAGAAGATTACAGTGATAGAGAGGGAGAGGCATGGAGGGATTTGGAAGCGTGGGTGAGAATTTTGAAATGGAGCTATTGTTTAAACAGGAGCTTCAAGGAGCACAGAGCAGGACTGGGGCAGCAGAGTTCTGGGTGACCTTTGAAGTTCCAGGATTTTGACCCAGCGACAGTGAAGAAACAGCAATATCGTTTAAAGTGTGTGGCTTGGAGGAGAAGTTCCAGGTGGCGAGAGTACTAGTTTTATTTGGGCAAGGCACCAAAGGTGAAGGTGAGGGTGTGGTCGATCAGAACGGTAGTTGCAGAAATGGTTGTGGTGAATGGAAAGCCAGAGGCTGGATAATTAAGAGCTTTAAAAAGAAAGGTCAGCATTTATATAGTGCTTTTTACAAGTGTGCTTTTATAAGTAAATCGAGGAAATCTTCCCTCTTTAGCTGCATGACTGCACTGCAACCCAACGTCCCACTGCAAGTTACACACCAGTCAGTCTCTTTAAATTACTGCATATTTGCGAGCATACAAAGTAAACTTAAAGGGGCCACCCACTTAAACAACTTGTCCATGAACTCCAAAAGAAATCAGTGGGAATTGGGGGAGAATTTCTTCCCCCAGAGATGGCTACAGAAAGAAATAAGAGTTTGGAAGGGGAAATGGGATGTAGGTGGAGCGTGATACAAGGAAGTGATCATAGGTGACCTTATCTATGATAGATACAATGGGGTAGCAAAGCCAAGTCGGATGACAAGATCAAGGAGGTGGCCGTGAATATGGGCTGAGGGTATTACATGGAGAGCGAGATCAAGGGAAGATTAGATCGCAGTGAACTCAGGGAAGAGAGGGAGAACATAATGTATTAAAATGGGGGTTAAAATCCCCAGGGATGAGAAACCACTGAGTGCAGAAAAGGTGGGAAGCCTCAAAAATAACTCATTGCAAAAATGGCATGGTAATTGGGTGGGTGGTGGAGAGCCAGGATTTTAATGAGATGTAAGAGAATTGGAACAGCATAAGCTTCTCAAAGGAGGAGAAAATGCCAGAGTAGCAAGAGGACAGACCAAGATGAGCTTTAGTTATCAGAGCAACACCATCAGCAACATGATGGTCTGGGCTCCAGTGAAAGAGAAAAATGTGTGCACCTTTCAGCCAGGTTTCCCTCAAGACCACAATGTCAATGCAATTATCCACAATCCGTTCGTGAATGATTAAGGGCCTTGGTCACAATTAAATGGACATTCTAGAAAGCGATGCAAAGTGAGGCAGTGAGAGTTGAACCACTGGCAGCATACACAGGGTTAACACTGAGAGGGTTATGACACAGAGGAGATTGGCAAGATCAGCTCTCGGTCAGAGCGCTGGGCAGGAAGGTCAATGGGAGAACATGATGAGGCAATTGGGATTGCTGCTCGTGAAGAGGAAGAGTTGAGCGTCTTAATGGGGCTTTTGGAAAATCCCAAGGGAGGCACAGTGGGAAACTGCAGGGGGGCAAGCTGGTGACGGTAGCATGAGAGTCATAGGCTAAGGAGTGCTCAAGAATTCAGGTAAGAATTTGGGAATCAGAGCACCTAAGAAGGGAGAAAGGAGGCATAAGAATAGGAGAGAAGGGTCGAAGCGGGATAAAGAGAAAAGTAAAAATAACGAGGGTGATAATAACATGGAAATGAAGCAATGGGCTCAGATCTGGAGAGGCAGCTCAGGTGCACACAATAAAAGGACACGAGGACAACTTAGGCCTGGTTACATAGCATGAATTAGGTTGCATGTATCCTAGTAATAAATGGGGAAAGGAGAGGAGCCAATAAGCGAGAATCTATGGTTAAAGTCCCATAGTGGACTACAGAAGTCCTGAGTTGGTAGGTAGGTGGAGTGGACTTGAAGCACTGATGAACTGTTGTTCACATTCAGAGAAAGTGTGGCAAGTTGAGTAACGTCCAGCAGCAGAGGGTGCAATGTACGTGCCACACCACTCCCTATGGATTTCAGCAATGTGAAAAGTGCTGGAAAACACCCACAGCAAGGATCATGGTCAGCAGTGAGAGGTTAAGCAAAGGCATCAGCTGGAGTATTAAGCTTCAGAATGGCAATACTGGCCCATCACAATCTGTCTAATTTGCATAATTTGCATGTCTGCTAACCCCCTCAACAAAATGATGCAGGCAGAACACACCTACAAAGCAACCAACGTCTTTAAAGGGAAAGGTTGACCAAATTGATTTTCAGGAAGAACGTGCATGTTTAAGAATAGACACAAATCATGTTAAGACATATCTTTCTGTTCCTGCTATCATCAGAGGAAAAAGTAGATGTAAATAAATTGTGGTAACAGAAATGGATGGAAAACTCCAAAACGTTATACCTCCATATTTATCACTGTATGAATGGAGAATCCTGAGAGGTGTAGAGGAAATGAGGGATCTTGGAGCAAATGTCCACAGATTCCTGAATGTAGCAGGACAAGTTGGTGAGGTGGTTAAGAATACATAAGGAATCCTTTCCTTTATTAGCCAAGGTGTAGGATACAAGACCAGGAAGATTATGCTGGAACTTTATAAATCATCACTGTGTCTCCTGCCAACACAAGATGTTCGCCGATTCCCACCTGTACATGTGCAGACCAGTGGGCATGTGCAGAAAACCAATGCCGTCGCTGCTGGAGCCTACAGCTCGGAATAGTGTTCGACTATATTGTCTCATCTTAACATTCACAGCAACCTACAATCCACTTACTTTGCTGGGATCATGAGACACTTACCAACATGACTGCAATAAAATATCCCACAAGAGAAAGATTTTAGCTTCCCATCTGCAAATCCTTCCCTTCTAACTCCCTATAAAAGGGGTTTTAAAAATCCATTAGTCAGTCCAGGGTAGAAATTCACAACATTCTCTCCTTCTGCTGTTAGGGCCAGTAATGACTGCGTATACGCCTTGCTACACATTGCCCCAGCTCAATATGATGGCTGTTGTCATAATAAAACTGCGCATGCATGGCATTGGCAGCAAATGCAGCCATAAAACATCAGTTAGGACACAATTCGAGTGCTTTGTGCAGTTCTGGTCACCTCATTACAGAAAGGATGGAATTGCACAAGAGAGGGTACAAAAGAGATTTAGGAGAATGTTGCCAGGACTGGAAAATTGCAGTTATGAGAAAAAATTCAATGTGTCAGCATTGATCCCCTTGCAACAGAGGAAGTAGAGGGGAGATTTATTTGCAAAGTACAAAACTGTGAAGAACCTGGATGGAGTGGACAGAAAGGGTCTATTTACCTCAGCAGAGAGGTCAGTGACGAGGCAGCATAGATTTAAAGTGCATAGATTGATCAAAAGATTCGAGAGGTGATGAAGAGAATTTATTTCACTCCAAGGGTAGAAGGGATCTGGAACTCACTGCCTGAAAGGATAGAACAAAGAACAAAGAAAATTACAGCACAAGAACAGGCCCTCCAAGCCCGCACCAACCATGCTGCCCGACTTAACTAAAACTCCCTACCCTTCCAGTGAACATATCCCTCTATTCCCATCCTATTCATGTATTTGTCAAGACGCCCCTTAAAAGTCACTACCGTATCCGCTTCCTCTATCTCCCCCAGCAATGGGTTCCAGGTACCCACAACTCTCTGTGTAAAACATCTGCATCTACCGTATCCGCTTCCTCTACCTCCCCCAGCAATGGGTTCCAGGTACCCACAACTCTCTGTGTAAAACATCTGCATCGTACATCTCCTTTAAGCCTTGCCCCTCGCACCTTAAACCTGTGCCCCCAAAGTAATTGACTCTTCCACCCTGGGAAAAAGCTTCTGACTATCCACTCTGTCCATGCCTCTTATAATCTTGTAGACTTCTATCAGATCGCCCCTCAACCTCCATCATTTCAGTGAGAACAAACCAAGTTTCTCCAACCTCTCCTCATAGCTAATGCCCTCCATACCAGGCAACATCCTGCTAAATCTTTTCTGCACCCTCTCCAAAGCCTCCACATCCTTCTGGTAGTGTGGCGACCAGAATTGAACACTATATTCCAAGTGCGGCCTAACTAATGTTCTATAAAGCTGCAACATGACTTGCCAATTTTTAAACTCAATGCCCCGGCCGATGTAGGCAAGCATGCCGTATGCCTTCTTGACTATCTTCTCCACCTACTTTGCCACTTTCAGTGACCTGTGTACCTGTACACCCAACATGACTCAACTATCTACACATCCTTTCCCAGACTCATCATCCACCAAGTCCTTCTCTTTGGTGAATACTGACGCAAAGTACTCATTTAATACCTCGCCCATTTCCTCTGGCTCCACACATATATTCCCTCCCTTGCCCTTGAGTGGGCCAACCCTCTCCCTGGCTACACTCTTGCTCTTTATATATGTATAAAAAGCCTTGGGATTTTCCTTAATCCTGCTGGCCAACGCTTACTCCTTGCTTAAGTTTAGTAGAGGCAGAAACACTCAACTCATTTAAAAAGTGGTTTGACATGCAACACAAGTGCTGTAAATGCTGGCCAGCCAGCGACGCCCATGTCCCACGAATAAATCTCGATCCAGAACTTTTGTTTCTGGAAAAAGAACTTGAACCACAACCTGTGACTCAGAGCAAGCGCAGCATGGTGGCACAGTGGTTTTAAAAAAAGAACTTCAAATCAAATGCTTGAAAGCAGGGTTAAACTGGGTGGTTAGTTTTTTTGGCTACACAGACATGATGGGCCATGTGACCTCTTTTTGTGCAGTAACTTTATTTGATTGTGAGAATTCTCCATACTTGTTTATAATCATTAGCAAACATTAAGATTTTTTATTTTTTATTTATTAATGCTTTACTCAAGGCCAGTCGCAAAGAATTTCACTCCAAGGGTAGAAGGGATCTGGAACTCACTGCCTGAAAGGATAGAACAAAGAACAAAGAAAATTACAGCACAGGAACAGGCCCTCCAAGCCCGCACCAACTTACTTTATAGCACTCCGGCGCCTGTTCGGGTACACTGAGGGAGAGTTTAGCATGGCCAATGCACCTAATCAGCACATCTTTCAGACTGTGGGAGGAAACCGGAGCATCCAGAGGAAATCCATACAGACATGGGGAGAACATGTAGACTCCACAGAGTGACCCAAGCCAAGAATCAAACCCAGGTTCCTGGCGCGGTGAGGCAGCAATACTGTGCCACCATGCTGCAAAAACACAAGAAATAGAAGTCGGAATAGGCCACTAGGCCCTTCAAGGCTGCTCCGCCATTCAATACGATCATGGCTGATCTATGCCGCCCTCAACTCCTTTTCTGTGACATTTCCTCATAGCTCTCTATTCCGTCTCGATCTACAAATATTTATCCACCTCCACTTTCAATACTTCTAATGACCCAACCTCCACTACCCTTTGGGGCAGAGACTTCCAGAGAATTATGTCCAAACAATGCTAGTACCAATGGCAATAAAATAATACAGCTCATGATTTAGAAAGTTCTTGTGATGCACATATGCACTATTCTGCATCAATGGTCCAAAATATATTGTACACTCCAGCTTCTCCTGAAATTCCACATGTTAAACATTGCAAATTCAAACTGGCTTCCATTTACTGCTTTCTATAAAAGGTCCCCATTGCTTGTGCGTGCTGTATGGGCAAGGTGTGTGCTTAAGAGTGTGTCAAAAGATATATGGAGTCACAGAGGCATTATAGCCCATCAAGTGCATACTGGCTGTTTCCAAAGCAATTCAGTCCCATCCCCTGCTCTATGCCTCTTGCTCTGCAAGTTTATTTCTCTCAGGTGCCCATCCAAATTCCTTTTGAAATCATTTATCGCGTTTACTTCCACTACCCTCATAGGCAGTGTTCCAGGCAATCGCCACACGCTGCATTCAGAAACATTCCTTCTTTCTCACACCCCCACAGTGGATCCCTCCCTTGAATCTCTTGCCCAAAATTTTAAATGTGTTTGTTAATATTTTCTTAGAAAATGAATGGTAAACAAGATGAACTTCTTGTAAAATTCTTGACTACTTTAGATGCCATTTTGAAACAAATCTAACATTGATAGTGAGATAATGTGCATTGCTTTGATGAGTTACACTGTTACCAGTATAAAAAAGGAGCATTTCAAAATACTTCCAAAATATCAGCATGTAAAGACCTAGAAACGTCGCGGGGGTTATTTTGCATGCTCATTCTCCCAAAACGTCACCTGAGCCACTGTGAACACATTTTGGGGATGCAGACATATAATCCCCATGATTTTCATAGAAATCATAGAAACCCTATAGTACAGAAAGAGGCCATTTGGCCCATCGAGTCTGCACCGACCACAATCTCACCCAGGCCCTACCCCCATATCCCTACATATTTTACCTGCTAATCCCTCTAATCTATGCATCCCAGGACACTAAGGGGCAATTTTAGCATGGCCAATCAACCTAACCCGCACATCTTTGGACTGTGGGAGGAAACCGGAGCACCCGGAGGAAACCCACGCAGACACGAGGAGAATGTGCAAACTCCACACAGACAGTGACCCAAGCCGGGAATCGAACCCAAGTCCCTGGAGCTGTGAAGCAGCAGTGCTAACCACTGTGCTACCGTGCCGCCCCGATTTTCTGTGCATTAGAATGAACTGATGGGGAATCATGGGGAGCGTATATCCAAAATCCTAACAACCCTGCTCCCAAGCAGTAGTGAACTGCTCTCCAAGAAGGAATAGAGGAAATGTATACTGAAAAGGACAAAAAAAATGTTCAGGCAACGAGATGACAAAGATTTAGAAACAGCTGGCCTGTTTGGTTCCTACATGAACCGATCATGTTCAATCAAACTCGTCCAGTCTCAAACGTTAGATAACTTGCTCTGCCCTGCACTGCATTACTGACAGGGGCTGAATACTAGCTGTGATAGATCAGTAATCCAATAAGTATGACTTCTTCATTTTAAAAAGGCGACAGTTCAAAGATTGATATACACCAAGCACAAGCAAAGAAAAAATGGGAACATCCAATGAATAGTGCAAAATGTAAAGGTAGGTTTGTTACCTTGTAATCCTCATTGTTTGATTGGAAGATCTCCTTCACACACATATGGGTGTTGCCTCCAACAGCATGCCTAAATGGCAGAGAGAAGGGAAATCAGGCATCTGTGAATCTCTTTTATATGCTCAGATTGCAACTTTTCAAAATTCAAGACTTGTGAAATTGTGTCCAGATTTGCAGTATCATTCTTTCATTCCATTTTGCAAATGCTTAACATGTTAACTGTTGCATCCACTGGAGATTCCTGAAAGAAGGGTTTCCCTTGATAATTCAAGCAGTAGATTCCAGATGAGACAGTCCAGTTGCGAGGTCAACATTACAAAACCAGTGCATACCCAAATGGAAAATCCCCTCCAAGCCAATCACCATCCTGACTTAGAAATATATTGCCATCCTTTCACTGTCATTGGGTCAACATCCAGGTGAACATAAAAGATTATGTAGCATCAAAGCACTTGACCAAAGTAATCTCCGATCATTTCAGTGGATTTTAAGGAGAGTTCGAGAAGGGTTCCACGCTGCAGGAGATTAAAGAGTTAGGGAAAGGCATAGCTTCTCAATTTACTTGTTGTGGGATCTTTTACATCCATCTAGATAGGTACACAGAACCTCAGGCCAACCCCTCAACTGAAAAGGTGATGGCAAACTAACCACTTTGGACCTCTCCACTGGTGCTTCCCAATATTCTAAGTATTTGGAGGATGTCATGACATATACATTGGGTAACTGGGAATTTAATTCTGGGCTGCTCCTGTTTATTAGCATACTTGTGCTGTGATTTTTTTGTGTCAAGATACAAATATGCTGGAGCCTTGGGCTGGATCAAAGAGTTAAGGGGGCCACATAAAAGAATGACATTTTTCCAATGGGATCCAAGGGGCTGCTGCCCTGTGGATCCAGAACTGGCTTGCCCAAAGGAGGCAGAGAGTGGGTATAGATGGGTCTTTTTCTAATTGGAGGTCGGTCACCAGTGGTGTGCCCCAGGGATCTGTTCTGGGACCCTTGCTGTTTGTCATTTTCATAAATGACCTGGATGAGGAAGTGGAGGGATGGGTTGGTAAGTTTGCCGACGACACGAAGGTTGGTGGGGTTGTGGATAGTCTGGAGGGATGTCAGAAGTTACAGAGGGACATAGATAGGATGCAAGACTGGGCGGAGAAGTGGCAGATGGATTTCAACCCAGATAAATGCATAGTGGTCCATTTTGGCAGGTCAAATGAGATGAAGGAGTACAATATAAAGGGAAAGACTCTTAGTACTGCAGAGGATCAGAAGGACCTTGGGGTCCGGGTCCATAGGACTCTAAAATCAGCCCCGCAGGTGGAGTAGGTGGTTAAGAAGGCGTATGGTGTGCTGGCCTTTATCAATCGAGGGATTGAGTTTAGGAGTCCGGGGATAATGATGCAGCTATATAAGACCCTCGTCAGACCCCACTTGGAGTACTGTGCTCAGTTCTGGTCGCCTCATTACAGGAAGGATGTGGAAAAGATTGAAAGGGTGCAGAGGAGATTTACAAGGATGTTGCCTGGATTGAGTGGCATGCCTTATGAGGATAGGCTGAGGGAGCTCAGTCTTTTCTCCTTGGAGAGACGTAGGATGAGAGGAGACCTAATAGAGGTATATAAGATGTTGAGAGGCATAGATCGGGTGCACTCTCAGAGGCTTTTTCCCAGGGTGGAAATGGCTGCTACGAGAGGACACAGGTTTAAGGTGCTGGGGGGTAGGTACAGGGGAAATGTTAGGGGGAAGTTTTTCACACAGAGGGTGGTGGGTGAGTGGAATCGGCTGCCGTCAGTGGTGGTGGAGGCAAACTCAATAGGTTCTTTTAAGAGACTCCTGGGACTTAATAGGATGAAGGGTTATAGGTAGGCCTAAAAGGTAGGGATAGGAAGGAAGGAAGGAAGGAAGGAAGGAAGGAAGGAAGGAAGGAAGGAAGGAAGGAAGGAGAGGGGCGTGTTAACCGGGAGTGTCTCGGAGGGAGGTGTTGACCCGTTAGAGAAAATCTCCATTACAAGAGAGGAAGTGTTAGGTTTTTTAGGGAACATTAAAACTGACAAAGCCCCAGGGCCTGATGGCATCTATCCTCGACTGCTCAGGGAGACGAGAGATGAAATTGCTGGGCCTCTGACGGAAATCTTTGTCGCTTCTTTGGACACGGGTGAGGTCCCTGAGGATTGGAGGATAGCGAATGTGGTCCCGTTGATTAAGAAGGGTAGCAGGGATAACCCAGGAAATTATAGGCCGGTGAGCTTGACGTCCGTGGTAGGGAAGTTGTTGGAGAGGATTCTTAGAGACAGGATGTATGTGCATTTAGAACGGAACAATCTCATTAGTGACAGACAGCATGGTTTTGTAAGAGGGAGATCGTGCCTTACAAATTTGGTGGAGTTTTTTGAGGAAGTGACAAAAACGGTTGATGAAGGAAGGGCCGTGGATGTCGTCTATATGGATTTCAGTAAGGCATTTGACAAAGCCCCACATGGCAGGTTGGTTAAGAAGGTTAAGGCTCATGGGATACAAGGGGAAGTGGCTAGATGGGTGGAGAATTGGCTTGGCCATAGGAGACAGAGGGTAGTGGTCGAAGGGTCTTTTTCCAGCTGGAGGTCTGTGACCAGTGGTGTTCCGCAGGGCTCTGTACTGGAACCTCTGCTATTTGTGATATATATAAATGATTTGGAAGAAGGTGTAACTGGTGTAATCAGCAAGTTTGCGGATGACACGAAGATGGCTAGAATTGCGGATAGCGAAGAGCATTGTCGGGCAATACAGCAGGATATAGATAGGCTGGAAAATTGGGCGGAGAGGTGGCAGATGGAGTTTAATCCGGATAAATGCGAAGTGATGCATTTTGGAAGAAATAATGTAGGGAGGAGTTATACAATAAATGGCAGAGTCATCAGGAGTATAGAAACACAGAGGGACCTAGGTGTGCAAGTCCACAAATCCTTGAAGGTGGCAACACAGGTGGAGAAGGTGGTGAAGAAGGCATATGGTATGCTTGCCTTTATAGGACGGGGTATAGAGTATAAAAGCTGGAGTCTGATGATGCAGCTGTATAGAACACTGGTTAGGCCACATTTGGAGTACTGCGTCCAGTTCTGGTTGCCGCACTACCAGAAGGACGTGGAGGCATTGGAGAGAGTGCAGAGAAGGTTTACCAGGATGTTGCCTGGTATGGAGGGTCTTAGCTATGAGGAGAGATTGGGTAGACTGGGGTTGTTCTCCTTGGAAAGACGGAGAATGAGGGGAGATCTAATAGAGGTATACAAGATTATGAAGGGTATAGATAGGGTGAACAGTGGGAAGCTTTTTCCCAGGTCGGAGGTGACGATCACGAGGGGTCACGGGCTCAAGCTGAGAGGGGCGAAGTATAACTCAGACATCAGAGGGACGTTTTTTACACAGAGGGTGGTGGGGGCCTGGAATGCGCTGCCAAGTAGGGTGGTGGAGGCAGGCACGTTGACATCGTTTAAGACTTACCTGGATAGTCACATGAGCAGCCTGGGAATGGAGGGATACAAACGATTGGTCTAGTTGGACCAAGGAGCGGCACAGGCTTGGAGGGCCGAAGGGCCTGTTTCCTGTGCTGTACTGTTCTTTGTTCTTTGTTAGGCACAACTTGTGGGGCCGAAGGGCCTGTTTTGTGCTGTAGTTTTTCTATGTTTCTTTCTATGTTTCTAATGACTCAAATATCTAGGGATCTCTATTGCATCAGTTGTATGGGTTGCTTATATTAATTGCTGCTGAAATGTGCAAAAGCTACAAGTCAGTATTTAATGCCGTTTTAGTGAGGTAAAATCTCTCTTCAGGCATTCTAAGGAGACCCTGCTGCCAGAAAATACAAAACTTTCCTATCTTGAATATGAACTAAAACAATGTATTTAAATTTATTTAATTTCTTTCCACTTCTATGAGTAAACCTGAGTGGCTCTTTTCATTACATTTCAATTCACTAAACCACAGCAACTCTTGCAACTCACTTCAGTCCCTATTTAATATACAAGTCTCTTGTGCCCATTACAAGAATTTAGAAATTCTGTGCTGGTTAAATCTTAAATGTTTTTGTTGATATCTACTTAGCTCTCAGATTTATACAAATTTCAGTCTCTGAGAAGTCAGTTAGTTCAAAAACGTCATGCCAAAAAACTGCAAATTTAGAATTCAACTTAATCCTCTGTTGCTCTTAGTGACCAGATACCTGAGCCAAACTGATTTGCAATACTCCTAGGTACTGTTTATCATTAATCAAACTGCCTGGTCAATGGGACCTGGAGGGATAGACCTGGCACTGAGCTTAGAAATTCTTCCCAATTAGTCTTAGATAACTTAACAAGCCAATGCCCTAATGGGTAAGCAGTCCAGCTTGGACAAACGGCAGGACGATTACGTGTGCTAGTAAACTATAGTTCAGCTGGATAATTCCAAGAGCATTTCTGTGCACACTTGGGGGGTGTCCAAGCCTTGGCTTTTGCCAACCCGAATCTAAGCTCCCTGGTAAGTAAGAGATAGGATCATAGGATCTTAAAGCACAGAAATAGATCATTAAGAAATCATTCAGTCTACATGAAGAAATTTATCCTCATTCACCCCTCGGGTTAATTTGCCAATTGTGTTAAATATGTGACTTCTGGTGACTGACCCACTTACCATTGGAAACAGTTCTTCCTTATGTGTTCCACCAAAACCCCTCAATTTTGAATACATTTGTTAGGTCTCCCTTTAACATTCTCTACTCTCAGGCGAACAATCACAAATCTCTCCACATAACTTAAGTCCTTGAAATCATTCGGGTAAACCTCTCTACCCTCTCCAAGGTCTTCACATTGTTGATAAAATGTGATGCCCGTATTGTACACAATGCTCCAGTTGGGGCCTAACCAGAGATTTGAAAGGTTTAGCATGAACTCATTGTTTTTGTATTCAATGATTCTGTTTACAAAGCCAAGAATCCCATATGCTTTCTTAACTGGCTTATCAACTTGCCCTGCCACATTGACTCTGCCAAATCATATTATGATTTAAGTGCCCTTTAACCACTTCCTCAATAATGGTTCCCAGTATTTTCTCGACAACGAATATCAGGTTCTAACTGGCCTTCGGTTAGTTTCCTGTTTTCTCTCTCCCTCCTTTCTTGGCGGGTGTAATATTTGCTTCCTTCTAATCCACTGGGATTTGGATCATCTCAAAAAACATTTCATAAGATTTAATCAAACATTCTTTTAGCATAAAACGTTTTTGAGAGGATGCATTATGTTGAAGAACAGGATGTTTTATTAAATGGGATAAACTATTCTGTCAAAAGGATTTTGAAGAATCATGTGTTTGGAAGCACATGATCAAGACAGTCTGAAAGGACTGTAGTAATCTCAAGTTAAGTTTGATTGCGAAACAAAAGACAAATCCTTTCAAACAGACTTTCGTCCAGCTTCAGTTTCCAGCATTGATCAATGCTTACATTCGAATTTTTGTAAAATCAATCAATAAATTGTTTGATTCAAACAGTCAACACCAATACTGAACTTACTGAGATCTAGGACCAATCCAGTGTGTTTAATGGGCAAGGTTAAGAATATCATTGATTCGGTAACTGTGAACGGAGTTCTCTCATCTGGAACTAATCCCATGAGGGGAGCAAGAAGAGGGAGTGTTTCGCACTGTGGGGGTGGGTGGAAAACCACATCATATCCTCCAGCCCTCACCTCATTCATTATGCATCTGGGGGTTTTGCGCCATTTTGCGTGGCAGAGCGGGCATGTTGGCATGCATCCCACCATTATATCTGGGGGACAAATTGAAAAGGGGACGAACATCACTGACCCACCATTGAAGAAAGGAGATGGACCTCCTAAAACTGAAGCTGGATCTCCAGGAACACCTTGAGGCTGGAAAATCAACCCCCTCAATGACATGGAATCTGGAAGATCCACCCATAGATGCTTTCCGCCCCCCCACCCCCCCCTCCCCCCCCGACCCCACTACTGAAGAAAAGCTGACCTTTGTGGGAAACAGGCACAAGTAGGACTTTACTCCCTTTGCAACTCCTCTTCCCATGTGCATATAAAATATTCCACATGACCACTGGAAGGAGAGCAGCAGAGTCCTCTCTGGCTACCTGGCCAACATTCATCTTCAACCAGCATCACTAAAACAGGTTAACTGGTCATTGGCACATTGTTGAATGTGGGAGTTTGCTGTGTGCAAGTTGACTGATGTGCTCCCTACATTATAACACTGACTTCGCTTGAAAAAAGAAATTCATCGGCTGTAAAGTGCTTTAGGAAATCTCGGGGCACAATCTCACCGGCTGTTCACGCCACGCCCCCGCTGCAGTGAGATCGGAGAATTTGGTGGCCAGCCCAAATCTCCATTCACTGCAGCAGGATGGGAAAATGCCGCTGGCGTGAGCAGTGGTAAGATTCCAGCCTTGGGGTTGTGAAAAACACCACATTAACTTAAGGTGTTTCTTCTTTCTACTCGTGCGGAACCTTATTGAACCTTATCTACTGCATTGCTCTTGTCCATTCTTATTCCTTCAAAGTTGTATCATGCATTTTTTTCCATTACATTCCCCTCTCTATGGGCTGAATTTTCGCAGTGTTGAGGAGACTCCGTGAACCTTTAAAATGGCTAAAAGGAGTAGATTCCAGGATTTCCGCACCTATTCCCTGTGCTCCTGATCTCTATTGGTGCAGGAAAAAGGTGGAGACTCCCAAACTGGCTAGCTCCATTGAGCGGGCAGGCATCACCTAGCCCCATGCGATGTTTGTGGAGTTGGACCAACTTCTCAAGGGCGTGTGGTTCACGGTCCCTCAGAGGTATCATAATTCTTAGTCTGCATGAGGGAATCATTTGAAAATTAACTTCAAAACATTCTCACCCATGCCCTCCTCATGTCCAGCATCCACCCCAAATGGCCACTAATACCCTCCATGTCAACCTTTGCCCCCGAACAATCCCCATAGCCTCTGATCGACATTATGCCAACTTAGTACCAACTCATGACAACCCACGTCCTCCACTCAAACCCAATGGCCCCTTATACCCTCCAGGACAACTCATAGCACTTCCATGCCCATTCAGTAAACATTATGTGCCAAACCAATGAATCCTATGGTAACAATGGCATGTGTGGAAAAGTTTAGAAAACAGCCATTCATAACTTTATTTTTAAAAACCGCTGTTACTACAACCTTATAAAAGTGTCAATCGACCAGACCTTTAAAGTATCAATCGCAGAAACTGTAAACACCTCTTTATCTTGTGAAGGAAACATTGAGCCATTGACAAAATAGATCTAAAACTAACAAACATTGTTTTCCTTTGTGTGTTATTCCAACAAACTAACGACATTTTGGGTTCTGATGATATTTTAAAGGTCTTGTTGATTGACACATTTATAGGATAGCAGTAACAGCAGTTTTGTTAAAAACTTACAAAGTTTGTTACATTTTCTATACATGCTATTGTTACTGCATGATTCATTGGTTCTGTACAGAGTGCCTAATGGGTGAATGGACATAGGAGTGAGTTAGCATGGAGGGTATGAGGGCCATTGGAGGTGGGTGGAGGGGCAATGCTTAACATGAGTTGGCACTCTGTTAGCATAGAGGCTATGGGACCATGGAGTTGTGGAGGGGCAAGAACTGGCATGGATGGGAGTGAGGGGATGAGGGCTGGGAGGGCCATAGCACTGAGGCAGGCCTTTTAACCAGATGCCTTAGCACTCAACAGCCCACAACCATATCCATATGTTTCCGGGGACAGCAGTCCCAACCCAAACACACACCCGCCCCACTGGAATGAAAATCATGCCTTTCCAGGCACTTTCCCTTGAGATAAACATGCCAAGACACAAGATTACCCACTTCAAACATGAAAATCCAACTCTATTTTTTTTATTTAATGTCATCATTTAACAAAAATTCTAACATTTTCATTTCTAAAGGGTCTATGGCTCCTTAGATTTCATCTAATACCCACTTTCCGCAGAAAGGGATTAGATTTGCTGTCTGCCAGTCCTCTGACCTATTCCCATTTCAATTGAATTTTTAAATATGGATTCAAGTATCTCTGTTAATTCTTCCCACGTGTCTTCTGGCAAAATCTACGTGTCCTTAAATAAGAAAGAACAAATTGTCTAATGTGTAATTATCTCATGATCTCTCGAGTAACTGCAGTAAATCCAATAGATAGCATATTAAAAATATGATTAACGCAGCATCAGCAACTATTTATACACTTAAAAGTCCTTCCAATTTCTCCATTTAGATTTCTGTTATTCCTGGATAAATAGCACTGGTTATCAACTCGGTCATGAATGGAAATGATCCTGCAATGTTTGCATTCTACTTCAATTCCTCATAATCTGTATGTTCCAATGAATGCTGTACTAATTTTTAAAGAATTACTTTTTAAACTTTAGAAATGCTTTCGCAGCAGGATTTAAATAAATTTGTTAACAACTCTATTAAAATAACTAAGAAAAGGCAGATCACACAAATGCAATAAGCATTCTTCTCTAATAATCAACAGCAATAATATCTCAGCTAATCTCCCTGATCTGTAAAATAATTAGGTGAATCTATGCACCATTTTGATAAGTCAAGTCTACATTAGGTCTGTCATATGAGGAGAGACTAAATCGGTTAGGATTATGTTCACTGGAGTTTAGAAGAGTGAGAGGGGATCTTATAGAAATTTATAAAATTCTAACAGGGTTGGACAGGGTAGATTCAGAAAGAATGTTCCCAATGGTGGGGGAGTCCAGAACTAGGGGCTTGGGGATGAGGGATAAACCTTTTAGGACTGAAGTGAGGAGAAATTTCTTCACACAGAGGATGGTGAATGTGTGGAATTTACTCCCACAGAATGTAGTTCAGGCCATAACGTTGTCTAATTTTAAAAAGAAATTAGATATAGCTCTAGGGGCTAAAGGGATCAAGGATATGGGGGAGGGAGGGGGGGGGGTATTGAATTTGATGATCAGCCATAATCAAAATGAATGGCGGAGCAGGCTCGAAGGGCCGAATGGCCTACTCCTGCTTCTAGTTTCTATGTTTCTATAGCTCTAACCTCCTGTCAACTGCCATGTCAAGCATAATCTGCTCTTTACAAATTGAAGTTGGCTCTTTCTGATGGACCCAGACCATTTGAGAGTGCACTGATAAAAGATCAATAAGTACATTTCTGCGTCCATCCACACAGAACCATTTTCCACTGCTTGGCTTCTGCCTGAAACTTAAAGGCCGGGATTGAATTTTCCAGCCCTATCACGCCCTATCGCCGCTGCAAGTGAGGACACAGAATTTGGCAAAATTCAGCCCCAAGTGTTTTGTTTAGAAACTGTACATGATACACATTGCTATGACATGAAAGTCAGAAATGGAAAATGTTTGGAGAACATCATGCCTTTAAAACGTTAAATTAGGGTGAGGCGGCTTACCTGAGCACTTTGGAAACTAGGTTCGACACCACCCTGAATCGACACTTCATCCAGTATCAAACTAAAGTCATGCCCCTGCACTCCTCGACCCTCCCTCCACCCCGCTCCCCCGCAACAGATTCTACCTGGATAAAAGCAAAGTGCTGCAGATGCTGAAATCTGAAACAAAAACAGGAACGCTGGAAAATCTCAGCAGATCTTTGGGGCACATAGTGGCACTGTGGTTAGCACTGCTGCCTCATATCACCAGGGACCAGGGTTCAATTCCCAGCTTGGGTCACTGTCTGTGTGGAGTCTGCACGTTCTCCCCGTGTCTGCGTGGGTTTCCTCCGGGTGCTCCGGTTTCCTCCCACAGTCCAAAGATGTGCGGGTTAGGTGGATCAGCCGTGCTAAATTGTCCCTTTGTGTCAGGGGGACTAGCTAGGCTAAATACATGGGGTTATGGGAATAGGGTCTGGGTGGGATTGTGGTCGGTGCAGACTCGATGGGCAGAATGGCCTCCTTCTGCACTGTAGGATTCTATGATTCTATGACAAAGAGTCATCCAGACAGTCCACAGACCTGCTGAGATTTTCCAGTATTTACTGCTTTTGTTTCAGGTTCTATCAGGAGTTGGTACAAATCTGAATTGGAAGCACAACATTTGTGTGAAGCTCAGATCACTTCGTAATGGCACTGAAATTTCAGAGTAAATGAACTTCAAGTATTAATTTTTATCTCTAGCAATTTTTAAAAATTCCCTAATGCTTCTACTTGAAACAGGAGAATGTGAGCCAATCTTAATACATTCCTCACTATTCAGTGAAAACATTGCAAATTCTTCATATGATAACTGAACTTCATTATATGGGGCATTTTTTTCAGCTAAGTCATAGGAAGTAAACAAGGTGAACAGGTTTTTGTGGCAAATGTCAAGGACTTGACAGTTCTACATCTGGAATAAACAGCAACAGTAAAGACAATTTTTTATATTTGGCAAAATCAAAGTGAATTGTCTACCATAGTCTGCTTGTGTGTTTCCAAGGTTGCAGAGAAGAAACAGCAGGAGTATTTCTATCTGACTGATAAATTGGACAGCTGTTTGGACGGTCTTAAGACTTGTCACTTACATTAGGCAACCAAAATGTAATTGCAAGCCACCTTTTCAGTTTTTAAGAAAATCAGTAAGTTCTCCATGTAACTTAAAGAACATTTTTGGTTTGGGAACCTCAAGTTTTTAGACATAATCACCACACATTTTGCTAGTTCCTTAAAATAACTGAGTTTTCAAAACCTCACTTTCTGGACAATCTGATAGCATATATGTTTCTCAATTGTTTAAAACAGCTCTATGTATTTTTATTGCAACTATACGAAGTCCGTTTGAAGTCACAGGAAGATTACCTCAAACGAAATCTCATGCCAAATTCATTTGGCCTTCAGTTCTATGTGTATTGGCAACTGTGAAAACAGCACCATTTGTTTTCTGTGTCAAATCTTTGTACTTCATTTTGTACTGGTGAGCAGTCAGCAAAGTAAGAAGTCTCACAACACCAGGTTAAAGTCCAACAGGTTTATCTGGTAGCACAAGCCACAAGCTTTCAGAGCGCTGCTCCTTCATCAGGTGAGTGGGAGTTCTGTTCACAAACAGGGCATATAAAGACACAAACTCAATTTACAAAATAATGGGTGGAATGCGAAGTCTTTACAGGTAATCAAGTCTTAAAGGTACAGACAATGTGAATGGAGAGAGGGTTAAGCACAGGTTAAAGAGATGTACATTGTCTCCAGCCAGGACAGTTAGTGAGATTTTGCAAGCCCAGGCAAGTCGTGGGGGTTACAGATAGTGTGACATGAACCCAAGATCTCGGTTGAGGCCATCCTCATGTGTGTGGAACTTGACTATCAGTTTCTGGTCAGCGATTCTGCGTTGTCTGCGATGTTACTTCATCATGTTCTGCGATGTTGCTTCATCCGTGTCCACAATGTCTTCACCTTCAACAACTTGTTCTTCATCCAGACATACGGAACAGCCATGGGGACCAATTTCGCACCTCAATATGCCAACATCTTCATGCACAGGTTCGAACAAGACCTCTTCACCACACAGGACCTTCAACCGACGCTATACACTAGATACATCGATGACATTTTCTTCCTTTGGACTCATGGTGAACAATCACTGAAACAACTATATGATGACATCAACAAGTTCCATCCCACCATCAGACTCACCATGGACTACTCTCTGGAATTGGTTGCATTCTTCGACACATGCATCTCCATCAAGGACGGTCACCTCAGCACTTCACTGTACCGCAAGCCCACGGATAACCTCACGATGCTCCACTTCTCCAGCATCCACCCTAAACATGTTAAAGAAGCCATCCCCCATGGACAAGCCCTCCATATACACAGGATCTGCTCAGATGAGGAGAATCGCAACAGACACCTCCAGATGCTGAAAGATGCCCTCATAAGAACAGGATATGGCGCTCGACTTATCGATCGATAGTTCCGATGTGCCACAGCGAAAAACCGCACCAACCTCCTCAGAAGACAAATATGGGACACAGTGGACAGAGTACCCTTCGTCGTCCAGTACTTCCCCGGAGCGGAGAAGCTACGACATCTTCTCCGGAGCCTTCAACATGTCATCGATGAAGACGAACATCTCGCCAAGGCCATCCTCACACCCCCACTTCTTGCTTTCAAACAACCGCTCAACCTCAAACAGACCGTTCTCCGCAGCAAACTACCCAGCCTTCAGGAGAACAGTGACCACGACACCACACAACCCTGCCACAGCAACCTCTGCAAGACGTGCTGGATCATCGACACGGATGCCATCATCTCACATGAGAACACCATCCTTCAGGTACACGGTACATACTCTTGCAACTCGGCCAACATTGTCTACCTGATACGCTGCAGGAAAGGATGTCCCGAGGCATGGTACATTGGGGAGACCATGTAGACGCTGAGACAACGGATGAATGAACACCGCTCGACAATCACCAGGCAAGACTGTTCTCTTCCTGTTGGGGAACTCTTCAGCGGTCACGGGCATTCAGCCTCTGATCTTCGGGTAAGCGTTCTCCAAGGCGGCCTTCACGACACACGACAAAGCAGAATCGCTGAGCAGAAACTGATAGCCAAGTTCCGCACACATGAGGATGGCCTCAACCGGGATCTTGGGTTCATGTCACACTATCTGTAACTCCCACGACTTGCCTGGGCTTGCAAAATCTCACTAACTGTCCTGTCTGGAGACAATGCATATCTCTTTAACCTGTGCTTAATGCTCTCTCCACTCACATTGTCTGTACCTTTAAGACTTGATTACCTGTAAAGACTCGCATTCCAACCATTATTTTGTAAATTGAGTTTGTGTCTTTATATGCCCTGTTTTGTGAACAGAACTCCCACTCACCTGATGAAGGAGCAGCACTCTGAAAGCTTGTGGCTTGTGCTACCAAATAAACCTGTTTGGACTTTAACCTGGTGTTGTGAGACTTCTTATTTTGCTTATCCCAGTCCAACACCGGCATCTCCACATCAGAGCAGTCAGCAACACAGACTACTTTTTTTACACCTTGGCTGCTGACCAGAAGTTTTTTTATGTGTTTTTAGTCCTTAAGAAACACAAGTTTGCAATAAAGAGGTACAGCTGAGACTTAGTTACTCACAATACAGTGTCCACCTTGATTTGAGATCCAAAATAATTATTTTCCATAATGCAAAAGGTTACAGTACCCATCACATGGTGAACAAATAAGTAGGTCAGGGACACAATGCACTCGCACCCCCGATGACATTAGTTGTTGCTTTGCCAATTCAAAGATCAGCATTGATTAGGCCAAAAGCCTATCTTGTTTTTCTTCCGCTGCTCCAACAGATTAAAACAAACATTTTGGTGTAAACCGTTCCAAACTCAGTGGTGCCAGAAGCTTTATAAAGGACACATTAAGTATATGATTGTACTTTCAGCACCTATAAAGTGACGTAGATACATAAATGGAGAAAAATAAATAAATTTAGCTTTCGCAGGGTAAGACTAGGGCAACAAATTAGCAACTGAAAGTCCCTGTCAGTTAGCAGCAGACGCATACCTTAATAACCCTTTGGAAGAAAGCAGAAACACAGCTAATTCTGAAGAAAGACTATTATGGTTTTGCATTGTTTCACATTCAGTTTAAATGTTGATAGCTCTTCAGTTACCATTTAACACAAGCTGAAGGCTGGCCTGCTGGACTTAAAGTGAACCTTTGCTTCCCGCAAGTTTGACAAAGAGGTCATGTGGTCTTCAAGTCCGATAATGATCCACATCTAAAGTAATTGATTAATTGTCACGCTCCCAATATCATCCAGTTTGTATGCACCATAAAAGTGGAAGGCTCATTCTAGGAATATGATGACAGTAAATTGCAATTTCCCTACTGATCCTTGAGGCAGAGGACACAGGTTACGAAACTTGGTGTTATACGAGCAACCTTTTTCTCATTTTGTTAAAAACTAATCCGTTGCAACTTCTGTTAGTTTCTTAGCAACAGCAATTGTTAAAAATTTTAGTGACACAAAATTACGATTTTCTAAAGTAATACAAGCAAGTCAATCATAAGACGAGATAGCAAAGCACGTACAGAATGGGAAAGTGAGGGAGAAAAGTAGACAGAAAGATGGGTGAAAAATATTTTTCCCCACACATACTAGAATCCACATTCTGAGAGGATAGTTTTGCTTGAGCTGCTGGTAGATATTTTGAGAATTATTTTTTGTTTTTGCTTTAAGCTCATTGTTAAGGACTCATTATGTGAATAAACCACTAAAAAACAGAGCAGGCTCTTGTGAAAGCAAAGGAAGTCTTGGCCAAGACTCGCTCACATTGCCACTTTCCAGGAAGGCCTGCTCCATCTTGTGCCAATCAAGCACCGGACAGGCCAGAAGTGGGCCTTCCCTTGGATCAAGGTCCCCTCGGGTGGAAGTCCTGCCCACTGAGAGATGCTGGCCAATCAGAGGCTGACAACTCTTCAGTACTCAACAGCGCCAGCAAGGAGACAGTGGCTGCTGCAGGAACAACATTCGCCTAAGTACTTGGATCACTAAGGGATCCAGGCACAGTTGAGTGATGACAGTCATGGGCTCATTGGTTTTCTCACCACATGTTGAGCTCCCCCACTTGCTTCTGGGTTAATACCCTTAATTTCTCTCTTAAGAGACTCAATTGGTGTGGGGGTGGGGTGGCCATTGGTTGGAGTCATACCGAGCACAAAGGAAGATGGTTGTGGTTGTTGGAGGCCTAACATCTCAAGTCCCAGGGCATCACTGCAGGAGCTCCTCAGGGTAGAGTCCTCGGCCCAATCATTTTCAGCTGCTTCATCAATACCTTTCCTCCACCAGGTGTGAAGTGAAGAAATTCACTGATGACTACATAATGTTCAGGCTTGGGCTGATAAGTAGTAAGCATCACACAAGTGCCAGGCAAAAACCATTTAAAAATTACAGAGTCTAACCATCTCCCCATGATATTCAATGACATTACCATTGCTGAATCTCTTGATCAACATCCTGGGAGCTACCACTGACAAGAAACTGGACTAGCTGCATAAATACTGTGACTACAATAATGGGTCAAAGGCTTGGAATTCTGCAGCAAGTAACTCACCTCTTGACCCCCCAAAGCCTGTCCATCTACAAGACAAAATTCAGGATTGCGATGGAATATTCTTCACTTCCCTGGAGGGTACAGCTCCAAAAACACTCAGTGCTCGACAACATGCCAGACAAAGTAACCTGCTTAATTAACACCGCAGCAGACATCCTAAACATTCACTCTCTGCACATCAATGTTCAGTGCCAGCAGTCTGTACCAAGTACAAGATGCACTATTAAACCAATTCACCAAGACTCCATAGAATCCCGACAGTGCAGAAGGAGGCAATTAAGCCCAGTGAACCTCCACCAACAACAATTCCCACCCAGTAGCCCTATTTATTTACTCTGCTAATCCCCCTGACACTAAGGGGCAATTTAGCATGGCCTTTGCCAACACCTTTCAATCCCACGACCTCGATCATCTAGAAGGACAAGGACAGTTGATGGATGGAAACACCACCAAGTTCCCCTCCAATTCACATGTCATTCTGATTTGGAACTTTTATCACTATTTCTTCACTGTTGTTGGGCCAAAATCCTGGAACTTTCTCCCTAACAACACCGTCGTGTATCTACACAACACAGACTTTTCTTAATTCATTCATGGAATGGAGGCTTCACCGGCTGAGCCAACATTTATTTCCCATCCCGAATTGCCTTTGAACTGAGTGGCTTGCTAGGCCATTTCAACAGGCATTTAAGAGTCAGCCACATTGCAGTGGATCTGGAATCACATGTAGGCCAGGTAAGGATGCCAGATTTCCTTGCCTAAAGGTCATTAATGAACCAGATGCATTTTTACAACAATCGACAATGATTTCATGGTCATCATTCGACTTTTCATTCAAGGTTTTTTTTAATTGAATTCAAATTTCAGCATCTGTCATGGTGGGATTCGAACCTGGGTCCCTAGAAAATTACTCCAGGTGTCTGAATTAAAGGTAAAGTTCCCAGAGTCCCAGGTGACCATAGGCTGCTCTCAACTTTGAGGGGGAAGAGCTAACTGATGGTGATTTTAACCTGAGGATTGCCACACCTCTAGTTGTGAGGCAGACCCACTGTAGTATATTAGATCCAGTTTTAGCTCCGGGTAGGTGGAGGCAGGATCAAATTGGGCCCGAAGTAAATCAGGTGGTCAAGGATGTGAATGAGTACAAAGGCCAGGCTGGTTAGACTGCTTGTCTCAGTTCTCTGTGACTTTGCCCCTTGTTTTAGAAGCTGTTCCACCCTCTAGCCCCTACCCTGCACACCCCTCACCCATGCTTCCTCCAGGCTAATCATGGCCTCCACGTCAGGCCCCCATGGCCACGCCACCTCCATGCCACTGTCTGTGTGGAGTCTGCATGTCCTCCCCATGTCTGCGTGGGTTTTCTCCGGGTGCTCCAGTTTCTTCCCATAGTCCAACAGATATGCTGGTTCGGTGCATTGGCCATGCTAAATTCTCCCTCAATGTCCCCAAACAGGCACCAGAGTGGGGTGGGGTGTTTTTGTGGAGCCTGCAAGAGTGGAAATGTGATATGTAGTGTGACTGAATTAGGCAGGAGCTGAAATTTTGATTTCCTGACGGCGAGCTGAGATACCAAGATGAAGTCAGGCCTCACTATCCTGTGCCAGGGGGGATTTTCACAATAACTTAATTGCGGTGTTCATGTAAATCTACTTGTGACACTAATAAATGAAATAAACCTCAGAAACCGAGTGGATATGAATACTGCTCTCACTCTTACAAACTTGATAGTGAAAAAAGCTCCCATTTAACAAACCTAGTCAAAGCCTTTAAACTCAAGGAATTAATTTCCAATAAAAACAAACTTTTACTTTGACCTCACATCAAAGACAGCTAATCCTTTAACTGCCATTTTAAACATTCAATCAAGTTGTGAAATCAGAACCCCCATACTGAAATAATTATAGCTTTTGAAATTCAGTCAAGCATTCATAACAACATAATACTAATCCTAGAGGAAATTTCAAGAAAGAATTCTATCGAAACTGCTTGAACTGCTGGTAATTCCACTCCACAACCCGCCCCCACCCACTCACACCACTAGCTCACCCATGCAGTCCTAAGTCTTCATGCAAACTCCCTTATGCCACAGGGTTCAACAAGAGAAATCACTGACCTCAGAGACAACTGCACAACGCCAACTGTAGCCTGTCACCTTTAAATGAGAATGAAGGTAGGATATATCTTGAAGGTAGGATATAATTTTAAAAGTTTTATGTTAATGAGTATTTATGACAAGCAAATGTATTACAAGTAGGAACCTGGCACAGGATAGTGAGGCCTGACTTCATCTTGGTATCTCAGCTCGCCGTCAGGAAATCAAAATTTCAGCTCCTGCCTAATTCAGTCACACTACATATCACATTTCCACTCTTGCAGGCTCCACAAAAACACCCCACTGTATTCAATGCATTTCCAAACTGAGGAATAATTAGCTATACACTATTACGATATTAATAAAATATAACTCAAACAGGATTAGTTATTCCTATGTTATTTTATATATTTATTATTAGTCTCTCAAGTAGGCTTACATTAACACTGCAATGAAGTTACTGTGAAAATCCCCTAGTCGCCATACTCCAGCGCCTGTTTAGGTGCACTGAGGGAGAATTTAGTGTGGCCAATGCACCTAATCAGCATGCCTTTCGGACTGTGGGAGCAAACCAGAGCACTCGGAGGAAGCCCACGCAGACACGGGGGGAATGTGCAGACTTGGTACAGACTCTGACCCAAGCCGGGAATCGAACCCGGTTCCTGGCAGTGAGGCAGCAGTACTAACTACTGTGCCACCGGCCAACCATATGTCAGATTGATAAAATAATATTGATATTTGTTCTTACTACAAATGTAACGGCAAATTACAACAGTTGCTATTTTCTATTTAAAAAGACCTCTGCTTCTTATTAATTCAGATTTTGTTTTGGAATTTCATCAGCCCTACAAGCACAGTATTGTGGCATCACTAACAATTACATTGTGTAGATAATAGCTCCTATTCCCTGCTATCAAACAATTACAAAGACAATTCAACCAATACAGACAGGTTAAAAGAAACAGGAAACCAGTTTTTTTTTAAAAATAAATGAATTTTCCAAACGCCTGATTTAGCAATATTCAAGTTAGATGTGACAAATGTTAGGGAAGGAGGAAGGTGCAACAATGTATTACTCAGTTGATGTCTCTTGGGATAGATTTGATTGTTGTGACTTTGAGTGCTAAAAGCCACATGATACGTTTCGATACATTTAAGGGTTTGTAACCAAAAAAAAGTTGATTGTGTGGCAAAGAAAAAAATCAATGGGGCTGTTTTTTGTCAATCTGCATTTGCAGCAGGGAAAATGGAAAACAATTTCTAGCCTTGCTTCCATTAAAAAAAAATCCAATTTTCTGATCATTGAAAATTAAAAATTGATAGCCCCAGATTTTTCTTGGGATGCAGATGAGGAGCAGTAAGTCCACATAAATGGTGCTGGTGGGAGGCCGAGGCCATATTAAACCCTTAACTTAATCTGCAAATTGGATGTCAGACTCCCATCCTAACCCTGTGGGAATAATTTGGTGCTCAATGGCTGGGAACGGGATTTTGTGCAGAATGTGACCACCAGGAATCCAGGTGATCATTGTATTTGGACATCAAGCGGGAGACCTGCTCCTACTGGCAGAAGTAAGGCAACAGAGAAAAAGTTGGCTTACCTTCCTGGCCTTGTCCATGCCCAGAATGCGCTGGCGGATTTGGCACAGTGCATGTCTTGTGCAATTTATAGTTAAAATTGCATCAGGGTCCCCAATTGTGTCATATGGCCCAACTTAAACATAACAACCATACGTGTCTGTGGCCTTCATCCCAATCTGGGATTCTCATAGCTGTCTGTCATTGCCATACCTTCCGGTGCTTCACAAAACCCCAGAGTTCAAAAAGTGGCAGGAGGTGAGAATGGAACAAGAAGTAACTTATTGCACTTTAAATCACCACTCAACCCATTTTCTTTACACCAATGAATCATTGTGATTACACAGAAATTTTGAATAAAACGGAGTGGTGAAAAACAATAGAATATTTTAATGTTGTATGATCAACTTCTGCGCAGAAGTCAAAATCGGGCCCAAATCCAGTACCAAGATTTGGTGTAATCTTCAAATATCTTCATTGTCAATGGAGAAATTTGACTCATAGTCTTAAGGACAGATATTAAAACATAGCTAATGTCGGGGGGAATAGAGAGAATAAAACAAGAGTAAGAATAATAGGACGAGCCAAAAGTTGGGATCTCAAACATATAATTAAACGATCAAATAAAAATTTTTAAAACTCACCAGCAAAGATATTGATAATAAATTTTTATGTTAATTTATATTTGAAAAGATGACTGGTGAAATCAGCTTGGAAAGTATCCTGTTGTGATGCCTGATGATCTTTCTGAAGTCCATGGAAATAAAAAGTACGTGCATTTATCAAATGGCATTCCAAAGAACGTAACTGTTGTGAAGGGTAATCACTGTTCCGTAGACAAACATAGCAGCCAATTTACACACAGCACAAGTTCCTAGAATCACCAATGTGATAAATGACCAGTTATATTGCTGTTGTGGTGTTGGTTGAGGAATGAATGTTGGCCAAGGCCCAGTGAGAACTATTCTGTTCTTATCTGTACAGTGCAAAGTGACCTTTTACATCCGCT
Source organism: Mustelus asterias (assembly GCF_964213995.1). Taxonomy (NCBI): domain Eukaryota; kingdom Metazoa; phylum Chordata; class Chondrichthyes; order Carcharhiniformes; family Triakidae; genus Mustelus; species Mustelus asterias. Next base: position 104,177,147 of record NC_135805.1, read on the forward strand.
TAAACAGACAGAACCAGGCTTTAACATGAGATCCAAAAGACTGTACCTCGAACAACGCAGCACTCCCTCAATATGGCACTGAAATGTTAGTCTAGATCATGTGCGTGAACTGATGACCTTCTGACTCGGGCAAGAACACCGCCACCAAGTCAAGCTGACACCATAATGAAGATGACATTAGTTAAAGAAATTTAAACATGGACCACGAAAGAGGAAGTCATGTGACAAAATATTATCATGCTCTTAAAGGGGCAGACAGCTAATGAAGTTAATCCCCAATGCAATTGGCTATCTTTAAAGGGAATATCCATGTCGTGTAAAAGAAAATCAAATGTGAATTAAGTTGTGTCAGAATTATAAAATTATGTAGATACTGTTTAAAGTACAGAGACATGAATTACACTAAATACATGAAGAACTTTAGGATAAAACTAAAAAGCTACCATCCTTTATTAAAATATAATAAAATATCCATTTTGTCAGGCCTACAAAAAGCAATAGGCAATAACCCTGACATTGATTAAACCCCATTACTTGCAATGTCATCCAATCTCATTTTCTCTTGGCCTGTTTCCTCCCATGAACCCAGATGTTGGCGTCCTAAGAGATAAGCTGAAGTGGGTTCGAAAACAATAATCCAGAGAAAAACTGTTTGTTCCAGGGGAAAAAAGCATTTTTATCTAATATGGGAAAACTGGGATATGAAGAATATATTTAATCCTCACATAATAAAATAGCGCACATCGTGTTCAAGAAAGCTTTCATATTAAAAGACTTGTTTTGTTAAATATTTGTTCAAGACAAAAAGAACAGCAAACATTTTTTTCTGAGAAGCAACAAAATAAAAAGGTTACTGTGACCTGGTGAGTTCATTGGCTCTATTGGGTAATTGCAAGGTCTGAATGGAGCAGCATCAGACATAACATACTACAAAAGACCTCATGTAATTTTTCAGTTGCAATCTAAAAATGGTCAACTCCACTTAAAAGGGAAATGTAGCTCACATGATAATTGACATGTTAAGTACCCCTAGATTTACTTTACTCTCATTTCTTTTTGTCTTTATGAATGTGAAGTGTTTTACTACAAAAGAATTAAACTCTTTTTTATCTTTTCACATCCAAGACTACAATGGAGTCGATTAATACACTTCTAAGAAGAATAAGGCTGTTTTCAAGAAACAGTACATAATTGTGAAACACTTTTACTGAGTAAACCATAATCCATAGAAAATTTAAGTAAGGTTAAAATAAGAAGTCTCTGTCCATAATATATGGATGTGTAATGAAAACAGAAAATGATGGCAACATTCATCAGGTCAGGCATGTATATGTGGAGAGAGATAGAATTAATATTTTGGATTTGTGACCTCTATTCAGATCTGTTGAATGCATGTCTCACCTATATCTGGTGCCTTGTGGATAATACAGAGCAGACACAGAATTCTTCAACTTATTTCTGATCTCGGAGACTGTGAGAGAGATTTTCACAGACATGGAAAAACTCTGGAGACCTCCAAACATGGTGGGCAGGTGCCAACGTCCTACACTCATTTCTGACAGATTTTTTGCCAATAGACAAAAGCGGGTAAGCATAAATCATACAGGAGGAAAATTCAAACTCAGTGAGGTCTTTTGAACTTTGTGCCGTATTAAGTAGACCCAATGTTGGCTATTGCAAGGGCCTTTATCTGCAGTGTCAAAGTCACAAATGTATGGAGTAATCATTAAAGCTCTTGAAAGGTAAATACGGTCCATTTAAGGATCATGGTTTGAAGTTTTTAAATCCCCTGCTCTTTGAACTGTGAAAAAGAACTGGCTACAGCTTTCAGTGATTGTTTAAAAAAAAAGTGGGGGACTGTAGTGATTGTCAGGTCAGCTGGTGTAACATCTTTTTGAGCAGTTTCAATAGAGCTCTTTGTTGACATTTTCCTAAGGTTTAATAATTATGAATACTTGATTGAGTAACAATTATTTCAATGGGGGGGGGTTCAAAGCTCAACTTTGACTGACAATTTAAAGAGGCTATTAAAGGATTAAGGGTATGAATAGGTGTTTTGTTTGTTTTTAATAGGAGATTAACCACAAGAGGAAATATAAACAGTTTGATGCTTTAATGAATGAGAACTTTCTTCATGATCGTATATGTACAGTGAGAGCTGAATTAGATTTTTCAAAGCTTATTTTAATTCATTTCCCCATGACTCCTGAGATCTGCCCATGTGTGAGTGATTATGGATTTGGCATGAAGGCTATGGGGGCCCATGGGAAATGAGTGAGAGCATGAGTTGGCATTGAGCTGACATGGAGAGTACGAGGAGCCAAGTGGGATGGGGAGGTGGTGAAGGGGTGTGAAGGGTGAGGGCTAGAGGGCCACAGCTTCTAAAACAACTGGGAAAAAGTCCCAGAGAATCAAAGCAAGCTCACTTTGCACAGGACCTGCGCAATGAAAGGTGCAGCTGCAGAGATAAGGACAGAGATGAAGCAAAGTACCTGGGGGTGACAGGATCATAAGAAGCCAGATTCACAGGTTTGCAGAGCTGGAGAAAGTTACGAAGTTATGGATGCACAAAACCACAAAAGAGCTTAAACACAAGAGTGAGAATTACATTGAAACAATTGAAAGCCTATAAAATAACAACTGAATGATTCTTAATTTTGACCATTGTTGTATTATTCAGATTCAATTAAATAAATCTGTTATACATTTGACTATTTTGTTGTCTTGTGCCCAGATTGCAGTGTGTCAATTGCAAACTTCATCATTATTTATGAAAATCAAGGTTGTTGGCCAAAATTCAATAAGTCCAAAACCATTTTTCAGGTGCAAGGTATCCAAAATTAGCAACCAAATTGATTCAGACACATTGATAAGAGATAGTCAATAATATTGGATCAGGTTGTTCTGTGGATGTCCAGGGCACGCGAAAACTCGATAAAGCTGTGGAAAAAAATATACAAATTAGACCCCTACACTCCTTTGGTTATTGGCCTGTGCTAGCACCAGACTTGCCACACAACAGAGAATTACCTATAATGGTTTAGTTACCCAATCTCGCATTACTACATCTAGTGGACTGGTAGGGCTGCCTCTCAGCTGGAGGAGGGGGATGCAGCAAAGAAGGCAGAATAGGAGCAGCTCACAGAAGCAGAAGAAAGAGAGCACTGCGCAAAAAGCCAATTGCACAGCAGGTCTGAGCAAAGCACTTCCCCAATATGAACTTCTGAGGATTGACCTGTCAGACATCATTATTTGGTTATCATGCAGAACAAGCCCTTAGAACCATCGGTGCAACAAGAAGTGCAGCAGTAAAGGAGAAAAAAGAAGGGCTGGAGCAGCATTGACCACTCATGCCACACACTGCCAAAGCGGTTCAATTAAGTGGTTTGTGTGAACCATTCCTCCCGTCCCCAATACACTCAAGTGCTGACTTGAGTCCAGTAATCTTAAACACCAATATCTAAACTGCCACCATCCCATTGGCTTCCTTCAATCCAACCTTATAGGTCTTGCCCTGGCTGTACTACAAATGTACAACCAACATCAAATTCATACTGGAAAAGAATTTCTCTAAGAACTCAAGTCCATCTGTATCAAATGTTTATCAGAAATAATTAAGCATCACTCTTGTGCATCTCCGTTGTGTGTTTTACCTCTCCTATGCTCCTACAAAGTGTATCCCCATGGTGATTTGGATTTGGCTTTGGAGGTGAAAGGCTGCCAAGATCTCACTGTTGACATTTCAAAAAGCCATGGTGGGCAACATCAAGCAGCCTGCGGTCTTAGGCGCCCAGCTGCAGACAAACCTCCCAATGCAGGCCAAGGCAGTCTAGTACAACTAGCTGCTTGGTACTAACTGACAAAGCTGGTGGTGGGTGCACCATGTAGTCATTCTGAAATAGGTCAGCAGATGCCTCTGCCTTGGAGCCAAGGTCACTCTCATAGGCTTGTGCTTCATAATTTATACAGTCCTGTGTGAGACCAGAGGGCAAGAGCGATATGACACTCTGGAAACCCTGTGAACACTGTCCCTCCACCCAGCCAGAATGGCAACCATCTGAGCTACAACGGCAGCTGTCAGGAGATGTCACTAGGCCAGACGCTGAACGATGTCAGCCAGCACTGTCCTCTCCACAAAGCTGAGCCCTCCACCGATGCTGGACACCACGGTCTCCACACTGTATGAAGTCCCCACACAAGTAGTAGCCGGACCCTTCCATGCTCTCAAAATCTGCACAGTTCATTGGCAAGCTTCCCAATTTGTCTCGCATTCCTGGTGGCTGCTCATCAGTCATCTATAGCATCTTGGACCCTAAAGATCACCAATTGGGTTGTCATGAACTAAGCTAGCAGGTGATTTTTCCTTCTGAGGAACCAGCGCCCATGACATCCAATCCTCCAGCCCTAGCTCCTGCACACTGATGTGAATTCTACTTTCTGAAGTAGATGTGGCACCAATCTCTGAGCTGATGCTTACTAAGGCCTCAGGTTGAATGCTGCTGTATCCTCAGGAAAGCTAACCTCCTCTTCCTGAAGCGACAGACGGGATTCTACATTATCTGAAAGGTAAAACTGCTTGTTGCAGTTCATTCCACCAATTACAAGGACAGTGGGAAAAAGTTAAGTAAAACTTACAACTGATGCATTGCATAGTGACATCAAAGAACTCGAATAATGCCATTTTTATTGTCTATGAAATACAGACCCATTTGCTGTTCAGGGTATTTTTATTGATTTAGAATTGGCATCAAGCATCTTGTTGATAGCAGAAGAGCTGTATGCTAGCTGTGCATTGCACAATATCCCACTATCTGTGCTTGGTGAGCAGAGTGTCAAGTTATACTTTTATTGGAATTCTGCAATGTCTAAAATGAACAAAAATAATTCCTAAAATCTTTTACCCAGTGGTGCCAGGTGAGCAGCTGATCAAAACAGGATGTCATGTAAATATATCTGTAGCCAAAATTATAAAAGTGTAAAGAATACTTTGTGCACCTACAGGGGCCCGATTTTACCAAAACTTCGTGTCGCGGTAAAGTTGGGCGTCGGGGCCTTTAACGCGGTGCGCACCTGATTCCTAGCACAGCACGGCTTTACCAACACCCGATTCGGGCACGGGCCAGGACCACGCCTGGATCGGGCAGCCCGCCAATTTAAATGCATTTGCATGCATTTAAATCGGCTTAATGAAGCGCGCGCCCAACTCTACCACCAAATCCCACTTTACCACCGTGCGGCCCAATCCTAGTCCGCGTTTTTAACGACCTGGTAAATAAAAGTCGGAAGCCGGCGCTTCCTCAGTGAGGGTTGGCGAGGTGGTAGGCGCGTTGCGTTCGGAGGCTCCCCAGTACTTACATGTGTCTTGAGTCACGGCCATTCCGCTGTCCCGGGTCCGTGGCGTCTCTGCGAGTGGGGGAGGGGGGGATGTTGCTGTGCACGAACTCCGATGTCCGTGTGGCAGCACGGACCTCGGGTCCTGCAGTGCAGCTGAATCCTAGCACTGCAGCTCACTTCAGGCTGAAGGTGTGCACACAGTGCAGATAGCACTGCTGCAGCCTTCCAATGTTACCAGGGGCTGTGACTGTGTGCTGCATGTGGCTGGGGGGGGCTAGGGGGACTGGGGGGCATGGGAGGGGACTGGGGGGCATGGGGGGGTCTGCAACTGGATTGTTGATGCTCAAATGTTCAGAGTCCTGTGGTGAACTTGGAAGAATTGTCCCCGTGGTGGAACTTGGTTGGAAATAAGATTCAAGGAGATTACTACATCTGGGAAACCAACCATAGTGAAAAGAAGCTTGTACAAAGAACAAAGAACAATACAGCACAGGAACAGGCCCTTCGGCCCTCCAAGCCCGCGCCGCTCCCTGGTCCAAACTAGACCACTCTTTTGTATCCCTCCATTCCCACTCCGTTCATGTGGCTATCTAGATAAGTCTTAAACGTTCCCAGTGTGTCCGCCTCCACCACCTTGCCCGGCAGCGCATTCCAGGCCCCCACCACCCTCTGTGTAAAATACGTCTTTCTGATATCCGTGTTAAACCTCCCCCCCTTTACCTTGAACCTATGACCCCTCGTGAACGTCACCACTGACCTGGGAAAAAGCTTCTCACCATTCACCCTATCTATGCCTTTCATAATTTTATACACCTCTATTAGGTCACCCCTCATCCTCCGTCTTTCCAGTGAGAACAACCCCAGTTTATCCAATCTCTCCTCATAACTAAGCCCCGCCATACCAGGCAACATCCTGGTAAACTTCCTCTGTACTCTCTCTAAAGCCTCCACGTCCTTCTGGTAGTGTGGCGACCAGAACTGGGCGCAGTATTCCAAATGCGGCCGAACCAATGTTCTATACAACTGCAACATCAGACCCCAACTTTTATACTCTATGCCCTGTCCTATAAAGGCAAACATGCCATATGCCTTATTCACTACCTTCTCCACCTGTGACGTCACCTTCAAGGATCTGTGGACTTGCACACCCAGGTCCCTCTGCGTATCTACACCTTTATGGTTCTGCCATTTATCGTATAGCTCCTCCCTACATTATTTCTACCAAAATGCATCACTTCGCATTTATCAGGATTGAACTCCATCTGCCATTTCTTTGCCCAAATTTCCAGCCTATCTATATTCTTCTGTAGCCTCTGACAATGTTCTTCATTATCTGCAAGTCCAGCCATTTTCGTGTCGTCCGCAAACTTACTGATCACCCCAGTTACACCTTCTTCCAGATTGGTTATATAAATCACAAACATCAGAGGTTCCAATACAGAGCCCTGTGGAACACCACTAGTCACAGGCATCCACCCGGAAAAAGACCCTTCCACTACCACCCTCTGTCTTCTGTGACCAAGCCAGTTCTCCACCCATCTAGCCACCTCCCCCTTTATCCCATGAGATCCAACCTTTTGCACCAACCTACCATGAGGGACTTTGTCAAACGCTTTACTAAAGTCCATATAGACGACATCCACGGCCCTTCCCTCGTCAACCATTCTAGTCACTTCTTCAAAAAACTCCACCAGGTTAGTGAGGCATGACCTCCCTCTCACAAAACCATGCTGACTATCGTTAATGAGTTTATTCCTTTCTAAATGCGCATACATCCTATCTCTAAGAATCCTCTCCAACAACTTCCCTACCACGGACGTCAAACTCACCGGCCTATAATTTCCCAGGTTATGCTTCCTACCCTTCTTAAATAACGGGACCACATTTGCTATCCTCCAATCCTCTGGGACCTCACCTGTGTCCAGTGACGAGACAAAGATTTGCGTCAGGGGCCCAGCGATTTCATCTCTCGTCTCCCTGAGCAGCCTTGGATAGATTCCATCAGGCCCTGGGGATTTGTCAGTCTTTATATTCCCTAAAAACCCTAACACTTCCTTCCTTGTAATGGAGATTTTCGCTAACGGGTCAACACTCCCCTCCGAGACACTCCCAGTCAACACATCCCTCTCCTTTGTGAATACCGACGCAATGTATTCATTTAGGATCTCCCCTACTTCTTTGGGCTCGAAGCATAATTCCCCACTTTCGCCCCTGAGAGGTCCGATTTTTTCCCTGACAACCCTTTGTATTGGCAACTCTTCTCTCACATGCCATGGCATATGTGCCCCTACTTATGAATGTGATGTGCATGGGCAACTTTGGGAGCAGCTACTCTGCCTCTGGAGCAGCCTTGGATCCTTTGTCATCTTGTTTTCATCTGAACATTGCACAGAATTAGAGGAATCCCCTTTGGAAGATAATGTCAAAGTTATAATTGCAGGGACTAAAAACCTGACAGTCAAAAATCTGGGATAATATTTCAAAATGTATATCCCCCATCCATGTTCTGGAATATTATCCCAGATTTTTGACTGTCAGGTTTTTAGTTCCTGCGATTATAACTTTGACATTATCTTCCAAAGGGGATTCCTCTAATTCTGTGCAATGTTCAAATGAAAACAAGATGACAAAGGATCCAAGGCTGCTCCAGAGGCAGAGTAGCTGCTCCCAAAGTTGCCCATGCAAGTCACATTCATAAGTAGGGGCACATCTGCCATGGCATGTGAGAGAAGAGTTGCCAATACAAGCTTCTTTTCAGTATGGTTGGGTTCCCAGATGTAGTAATCTCCTTGAATCTTATTTCCAACCAAGTTCCACCACGGGGACAATTCTGCCAAGTTCACCACAGGACTCTGAACATTTGAGCATCAACAATCCAGTTACAGACCACAAATGTATTATACAGGTCACTACTTGCTCACTAGGACACTGTAGTTTAATTACCTTTCTCATAGATAATTAGGCAGCATAAAGAGGATGCTACATTATTTGCGGTTTGCAAGATTCTCCCAAGTCCATCCGTCCCCCCCCTCTCTGCTCTCTCTGCTGTTTTGTATTTTGCGCCCGGGCGCGCTGCTTCGGATTTTTTTCGAACTGCGCATGCGCAGTTCACAACTCAGATCGGTCCGCCAGCGCTAAGCACCGCCGACAGCGCGCATCGGGCCAGAGCCGGAAAAACGCGTATGGGCACACTGCAAAGAGGATTCCGGGCTCGGATCTGTATTACGCCTGGATCCCGCCCTCAGGCTCTGATTGGTACAATCGGGCCCCAGGTCTTCAGGCTTTCAATATACAAAATTGGAAGCTTTTGGATAGAGGGGAAATGGAGATAAAATTGAATGTTTAAACAAGGGGAAGGGGAGAATCTAATTCTTTGCCGTAAATGGATGGGAAGGTTTGTTCGCAAAAATTAATAACAGGTTTGAAAACTTAACCCTCCCATCGCACCCTTGTCTCTTTTTAAAGTTTCTTCTTTCTGTAACCTGAGTGTAAAAGCTATAAGACCTTTGGTAATTTAGACTGTATTTGGTAAATGTGCTTCATAAGCTTCAGTAATTCACACAATACATAATGTAATGCACAGAACTGAGTTGAAGTTTTAAGTTTATTTATTAGTGTCACAAGTAGGCTTACATTAACATTGCAAAGAAGTTACAGTGAAAATCCCCCAGTTGCCACACTCTGGCGCCAGTACGGGTACACTGAGGGAGAAATTAGCATGGCCAATGCACCTAACCAGCACATCTTTCGGATTGTGGGAGGAAACCGGAGCACCCGGAGGAAACCCACCCAGACACGGGGGGAGAGTGCAGACTCCGCACAGAGAGTGACCCAAGCCAGGAATCAAAACAAGGTCCCAGGCGCTGTGAGGCAGCTGTGCTAACCACTGTGCAGGAAAAGAACACTCACTGAAATCTTACTATTTTGATATTTGTTTAGCTACTCTAGCATTGTTCACTTCTGGAACAACTTTTGGAATAACTTTGTATTTTGTGACAAACAAATTAGAATCTCAAAAATAAAGAACAAATCCCTGTGTGAGTAAAGGGGAAAAGTTACTTGCTTCAAATAAACTGCACCTGCTGGAAGATGGACAGTCAATTTAAAGCAGCGTTTAAATGATTAGGTGTTGGAAAATTTGAACGAGATAAGCTTGGATAAAGCTAAACGATCTTGTTTTGTGCATAGAGGTGCTTTATTACCCAACTTCATCACAGCTAGATCTGGCCTTTAAATGATGTTCCTTTGGAAAGGCAAAGGCAGGAAGCAAAGAGCAGGGCTATAAAACACTGCCTGGACATTTCTTTGATGTCTCCAGGCATCATCCTCACCAACTAGTCTGTGGAAACAAAAGACTGCTGATGGCCCATCTCGATCACAACTATTATTCTCACCACCTTTGACATCCTTGTACCATGAACTATGCATTTAACACAAAAGCCACATCTTAGGACTAGTCAGCCAAGTCGAAAATTCTATTCAGCAGCAAATCAGTGAGCCTGGGATTTTGTCTCTTTTCTTTTTGTCAGCATATTTCTCAATACCATCTGGGGATTAAGATCAGTGTAGAGACGTATTTCTCCTGACGTATTTCTCCTGGGAATTCTTTTTTTTTAAGTTCCAATGTAAATATAAGTAAAAGTTTGAAATAATATGGCATTTTAACTTGGGCTAGTATCGTAAAAGTCATTCACATGTTGGAAAATTACAGTAGTTAACCAATTCATCAAATATAAAGAATGATGCTTCAATGTGAAGGAATACCATGCCAATGGGAGACATGTTCAGATGGCCGATTCTGATCTCTGCAAGTGACAGTAAAGAGTCTCTGAGCAGCTTCAGACAGTATAATAAAAATCTGAGGGAGAATTGTTATCAGGCTGATGCTGCATGACATTTAGCAACAAGTTTTAAAGGTAAACATCGAGCAAGACCCACACATTTTCTTTTGTGGCCTGTAACAGGTTAAGAAAAAAGTCAAAGCAGTTTCAAACCACGAAGTTCAATACAGTTCAAACACCCATCCACATTTATTCAGAAAACAAAGTGGTACTCAAATAAGTTCTATTAGTTGGGGATTATCAAGTAACATGACAGGTGGTATGCTGTTCTGCCAACAATAGAGATGTTAGAAATATATAAGTTCAAGCAAAGTGTTATTAATTGACAAATCTCCACATTATTATAGATGCCCAAACCTACAAGAAGAATAAACTTGTCAAGGATCTAGAAAGCCTATCAATGAGATTTCTCAAAGTGTCTTGTTTATATAAGTTCTAAAAAAAACAAATGTTTCACTTAGAAAAAATACAAAAAATAGGAGTTAAGATGCATCACATATTGATGTGATGCAATTGGTTTTCAAAGGGGAATAGGATAAATACTCGGAATGGAAAAAGATTTACAGGCAGTCAGAAAAGAACAGGGGAGCAGCTACCAATGAACTGGCATAAACACAATGAAGCAAATCACTTTGTTTTGTGCCGTATTATTGTATGAGAATTCTGAACCTTCCCAGAGTAGTAATCATTATTGTTTATGCTATTGTTATAGCTTTGAGTACAGTATCTTTTCGCATGGGAAGTTTAGGCCTCTCTTAAATGTTCGTTTAATTCTTGTTTAGTGAACACAAAGACAAAAGGAGACATTTACTCTAAGCAGTCAATGGGCCTCATTTTCCCAAAATTGTGTGCAGAGTGTGGATCAGGTGAGAAATTCATCGGTTTCACAGTTAATTAAACAGCATTGTGTGCAGTTTGAAAGTGCTGGTGAAGATCGTACAGCCAGCTGGAGGGGTGGGGCCGAAAGACGCCAGCAACGCCTGGATTCTGAGATCAGAACGTCATTTTTAAAGGGTAAATTTAAGGCTCCCTCTCTCCAAACGGACATCGGACCCACCCCCTGAACATCAGGACACCCCCCTCCCCGCCCACCACAAGGCTTTCAAGGCACCCCCACACCCAACTCTAAGATCAGGTCAGCAATCACCCCCTGCCCCCAACGATGGAAACATTGGGGCACCCTTCCCCCCCTTCCAACCACCTCACTTGCATCGGTGTGGCCCCCCTCCCCGTCAGTGGCATCACCCCCACCACACTTCACAGCCTCCAGCCCAAACACCTTTCCTCTTCCCCCCCGCCCCCCCCCCCCAGATAAGCATCTTGAACTGCTAGGTATTTATTCCAGAAAGAAAGGCTAACACTTATATTGCACCTTTCACAACCCCACTCCATCCCATAGCACTTTACAGCAAATAAAATACTTTAAGCATAGTCAGCCGCAATGTAGAAAACTTTAGCATACTTTTTACCATAGTGATATGATGTCTACAATGATGGTGATTTTAGCAATTTTTAAAATTGCCTTCAGGTTAAATGATTTATGAGCTTTTTTGTATCATGTATGTGTGGCCGCAATAAAAGATCCAATGTCTCATAATAGAGCAAACAAAATGTAATATGTGCCACAGAAAGTCTTTAAAGTGCTCGTGATAGCTCGATAGGTAATTGTACAAATCTGTGGAGTGGTACAATTGATAACAACAGAGGAAAAATAATTCCTTGTACATTGTGAATTTTTCATTACCTGTTACATTGAGCAATGGGGGACAGTGGTGAAATGATTCCTTTATAGATAAAAATAAATTAGCAAAAGATCAAGAACCTTAAACTTTGATCTAATGCATGTGGGATATCATTAGCTTCAAAACAGCAATGAAGGCAAATACATTCAAATTAATTGTCTTGAGCTGACAGTTTCATTTATGCCAGACACAAGATTAAGGGTTGTTGTATATTGGTCATTTGTCACTAAAGGCTTTGCCCTATAGTATTTCTGATGGATAATTAGTGTATAGAGATAATGGAGGTTCAATTACAACAATATTACAGACCAACTAGATCACTTCACAAATAAATATCAATTTGACTCAGCTGATTGCCTGGGAGTCAAAAGGTTGCAGTTTAAAGCCCTGTTTCACAATGTGAATGCAAAAAGCCGACATTCAAGGTGCAGTGCTGTATTGTCAGAGGTACTGGGGGGCGATTCTGCCCCAAAAATTCTAAGTGTCGAATTTGCATGAAAACTGGAGTAAATCACGCCTGTTTTTTTCAGTGGGAGTTTAGAGAAGAATCTCCTATACTCTGTGCACTACTGAGTGCCTCAGCGTGAATCATGTAAAAAATCAGAGGCCAGGGCCTATTTCCGCTGGAGAGGCCAGCACCATAGCGCTGAGCGGGCCATTGTGCATGCGCCGATCTGTCAGTGCCAAGATTGGCGCATGCGCCCCTGTCTGACGGCCTCCCGATTGCTGGCCAGCCCCACAACCCTGCATCGCCAGCCCTCCACCACCCCCCCAACACCCGATCGCTGGTCCCCCCAAGCATGGTAAGAAGTTTAACAACACCAGGTTAAAGTCCAACAGGTTTATTTGGTAGCAAAAGCCACAAGCTTTCTGAGCCTTAAGCCCCTTCTTCAGGTGAGTGGGAATTCTGTTCACAAACAGGGCATATAAAGACACAAACTCAATTTACAGAATTCTGTACCCCCACCCCACCCCTCTCTCACTGCAGTCCCGACCCCCCACCCCCACCAGGCTGCGTCCCTCCCCCCACTCTGATGGCCAGCCCCGATCGCTGGCCTCCCTCCCTCCCTCCCCCACTGATCCCCCAAGTGGGGAACTATCGTAATCTCTGCTGGAGTGAACCACTCCTGGCTGGGGGAGAGGCTAGTGGGCCCGGAGATTTCAGTCCCAGGCCCACTAGTGCCATTTAAAACAGATGCAGATGAAGGCCTGCATATATAATGCAGATCTGCGCCTATTTTCGACACGGAGCTGACGGCTGGAAATCTGGCTCTGGGAGATGCGCTCAGGGCCGGACGCCCAGCGCGGATCACACTAATCCGGTGCCGCCTAAATCTCCCAGCCCGCTGCGCTAAAAAATCAGCGCAGTGGGATGGAAGAATCACCCCCACTGCCTTTTGCATGAAATAATAAACCAAGGACAAGTCTGCCTATTCCAGTGGATATTAAAAATACAATGGCACTTCTCAAAGTCAAGCAGGGGATTGTCCAATTATTCTGTCCAGCACTTTCCCTCAATCAACATCATTGATAGTCAGATGAAGGGACAGCTAAACTAATTATTTTTGGGAGGCTGCCTTGTACAGAAATCACTGCCACATTCACCTACATGTTACGGCATTGCAAATTACGACACAAAACACATTGAGATGTTTCCATGGGGCAGATAAAGGCAAGTTCTTTTCGCAGGCTGGGTGAACTATAAAGGGGGAGGGGTGGTCAGGAAATGGTGTCTGCTCTAAATTGAATTTTCACACTACAATGGTCCAATTTAGGATCTGGTCAGACTGACTTTGGAACCTATAAAAAGTCCTATCCTTGGTAACTAATCGTCGCAGGAAGGAAACAGGAGTTACATAAGATACTCTACAAGGCAGCAGTCACTTCATTATCAGTATCGAAAACCAAATGACCAAAAAAAGGGCGGGATATAAATGAATGAGTTTGAATGAAAACTAAATCGGTGCAGAATTCCTTCCAATTATCTGCTAAAATATTAGTGGTAGATCCAAAGGGATCAACAAGATGGATATACCACCTCTTTGACATTTGTAAATTAACTTCAGCCTAAATTAGTTGATTATCAAGAGTGTTTTGCTTTATGCGAGTGGACCAAAAGAGCTAAATATTTATTCTGTCTCAGAGTGAAGAAAGACTGTGGACTTTCTTATTTAGAAAGGAAAATGAAATATATGCCCAGATCTCTGGTTAAATAAAACTTAAGTCTGGCTGAACAATTGAATCTTTTTACTATCATTACTACTATTACTACCATTAATTACTCGTTGAGGAAGATCTTCACATTCGAGGTTGCTTCAGTCTGACTAGACCCATTGGCCTATAGGATATCAAGGTGCTGGATTGTTTCAAATGACCCACACATTAAGCCGAAAGAGGGTCTGTGAAGAAGCAGAAAAACCCAGGATTCGTTTTATCAATTTTTAAAAATGTACAGATGCCTTTTTGGGGGTGAATTTGGTATTTGCAGCAGTAATCCACCAAAACATATTTTTAAGATGCCAAAAGTGTATTTGGACTTTGAAGTGCCAAGTCCTCATGAAGTCTGCTCGTGGTTAATATGCAGTGATTAATGTTACTTTTAAAATTATGGATAGGCACAACCCTATGAATATTTTGTTCTTGTCCCTTTGGACAAACCATTTGCTTGAATTTGAAAAATGTGGATTAAAAATAAATCCTCCGGGGGGGGGGGGATTTTAAGCTGGCACTCTCCATCTGCATGTTCTCTAAAATCCAGAGAACACGATTCGCACTGACGGGTTTCTGAGTTCCGATCTTCCAGCCGCCTCGCCGGTGGAGTGGCATGAAACACGTTGCGGGACCCCAGGAGGCTCATTTTAATACATTAGCATGTCATTAGCGAGCAGTCTCTCCGGGACATCCCCACTCACTGGATATTCAGTGGGTGCTGGTGTAACGTCACACCGTTGCCATCTACAACAGATCTACATAAGTGTGAACCTGACGCCTTGACCTCAGGGAGCCACATCCTCCGGGGTGTGCATTGCTCAGGGGACACAGATAAGTTTAACTCAGGGCCGGGGGGGGGACCTGGAGGTCCCAGAATCACCATTTTGGGGAGAGGGGTCGGAATGAGTCACTTGCAGGTCTTACTTTCCCTTCATGTTGGGGCACCCATTGCTTTAAAGGAGTGTGAAGGCTGGTCTGCAGGCAGCGTTTCCCGTGTCCTCCATACTGGGTTCATAACGCAGCCCTTCCTTAGTGTGTATGTGTGTGTATTGGGGGGGGGGGGTGCGGGGGACGACTCCACAGGGATGAAGCGCCAGGTGAGCACAGTGATTCCCCCAAGGCTGGTGACAAGAACAGACAGTGTGGGGGCTCTGTGGGTGAGCTGTACTCCTGCCGACTCTCTTCCCTTAGGGTTCCTGGAGGTCCCTGTGCTCCTCCATGGAATGGAGGGGCAGCTGGAGTGAGAGCCAGAAGCCCAGCCATCCTCCAGCACTGACAATCATTGATTCCCACGATGCTCCATGCAGTCGAAGCCCAGCACCACGGTTATTTTATTTATTTGTCACAAGTAGGCTTACATTAACACTGTCATGAAGTTACTATGAAAATCCCCCAGTCCCCACGCTCCGGCGCCTGTTCGGATACTGAGGGAGAATGTAGCATGGCAAAAGCACCTAACAAACTGTGGGAGGAAATCGGAGCACCTGGAGGAAACCCACGCAGACACTGGGAGAACGTGCAAACTCCACACATACAGTGACCCAAACTGGGAAACGAACCTGGGTCCATGGTGCTGTGAGGCAGCAGTGCTAACCACTGGTCTCCCCACATGGTCTCCTGCCATGGAGTGCACGTCCTGCACCAAGGTCTCCACTGCAGACGCCAACCTTGCAGTGTGGCCGCAGTGCACTGCAGTCATGGCACTATCGCCTCGTAAAGAAGGTGATGGGACTCCTCCAATCGGCCTCACACTCTGTGGAGGGATGCTGTCATCCCTTCCTGATACTAACAACTCTTCCTTTACAGTTCCAGCAGCTGTGGGATGACCGGACCAAGGGGCACTTCATCGGCAAGGGACTTAGCAGAGACCTGGACTCCGGCATCCCTCCAAGTGTTGGTTCCCGGGAAGTCCCTGCCTCCGCCTACTGTGTACCGTCAGTTGTGAGGTGCTCACCAGTGAATGACCCAGAAGCCTGTCTACTTAATGATCCCACCAAGGTGTGAGTATCTGCGTTGGTGCTGGGTGCGGGTGACAGCTGTGATGCCTCTTCAATGGTAGGGTTGGAGGTCCCCCTCTGAACTGCTGGAGTCCGGTGGGTTTAGGGGGAACACGAGGATGATCCGACCTGTTCCACTGGCCAGCCTGCAAAAGGGAGATGGCATCAGTGCATTACAGGGGATATGAAGGGAACATTGATTACCCACTTGAGACTTGAGGAATGATGGCATACGTGTTCAGGATTCTCACGTTTCACTGCTGTCCCCACATCACCAGCAGGGCAGGCATTCTCTTCCTCCTCTGCAGCCAGCTCGAGGGCTCTCTCCTCAAAATATGCGAGGGTTCTCAGCCCTGGCATGACTCCAGCTGGCTACGCCCAGTGATGCCTGTTGTGATTAAGCTTGTACTGCAATGGCACAAAGAGGAAGAGTGCAGGTGGGTGCTGACATTTTAGATGGTGATGAGGTGTGGCAGGTGTGGGGCTCGAGTGGGAGCTGGAGTGTGAGGAGCAGAGCAGCTACTGGAGAACATGGTGATTGTGGGAGGGAGGAGGGATCCTGGTGCCTGGTGTTGGCAAAGGCCAAGGTGGCTGAGTGAGAGAAAGGGTTGGGTTATGAGGGATATGTGAGAGACTGTGGTGGTTCACCTACCCTGACTGAGCAAAGATGATCATTCGTCTTCTTCCGACACTGCCGCCTCATCCTCTTCTGGAGTGTGCTTGCACTCACAAGGGCTGTCGCTGCATCTCAGGCGGGGGGGTGGTGACCCTGCTGGAAGGTCGTCTCCTGGAGCAGGGGTAGAGTGTGTCCCGCCTCTGCTCCACTCCATCCAGCACCCTGGTGAGGACTCCCTCTGTGGAGTGCAGTACAGCTTTCTTGGCTGCCATCCCCTACCATCATTCTGGAACAAGTGCCGGGGAGTGATTGATATGGAGCACCCCAATACTTGCAGCAGTTAAGTCATTGCAGGGTGGGTGAATCATGGGAACACACCGCTGGAGTGACGTGATACTTGTGGGATAGAAATTAAATCGCTAGTGAGGCATAAGATTTGGCCCAAAACACACTGGCGCCGTCAGCAGGAAACACACCATTTTTTACACCAGAACCAACACTGCCATATTTTGTTAAGATTTTGCCCTGTGCGTATGATTGAGAAGAAAAAAATATTTTCATAACTTTGGCACAAACAACGAAAGTGATTAGCTTATCTACAGGAATATTCCACACAATGCTTTTTATAAGCCTGCTGTATAAGCCTGGCACTAAGAATCAATACTGGATCCAAGTGCTTACTTGAGAAACAGGAGGAAGATAAATAATGAAACTCTGCATATTTACACAAATAGCAAGAGGAATAATTCTCCTCGTGGTTGGGGTGGGGTAGGAATAGCAAATAATTAAAGTCCAGCAAAAATGAAGCAAACTGAACCAAAATGCAAAATTATTTTGGTGTAACCTCAGAGATTTTTGAATTACTCAAAGTTATTTTCCTGCTCAATGTAGCAGGAGCAGAAATGTTCTTTCACCGGCAGTGACACAGGCCAGTGAGAGCAGCAAAGGTGGATCTGCACATCATGTGGCATGCTTGCAATGGCTTTCTTTATTACACAAGACAGGCTCTCAAGAGTAGTTACATTATATTTTCCATCAAAATTATCTCAGGTAGAGTTCTGTGGTTGCTGGTTTATTCTGATAACCTGTAATATTGACTGTTATTAACTTCCCTGCTTTTAAATCCAGTCAGTTATTTTTCATCACCAGACAATTGGAAGGATGTGGGGGGCGAGGCTTACAAAGAGTGAGTTTTGACGCACACTGAATGCCCAGCGCTGCTATTAATCCTGTTGTGCCCCGTTCCAAAATGTCACTTAAATTCAGAAGGGAGACAGCTTTAAGCTGCATTCTGAAAACTGTGCACAGTGACACTGGTGGATTCCAGGAATTGCTGTGTGCTACATAGTTGAGCCTCTTTAATCAGGGTCACTGATCAATGACCTTGTGGTAGCTGTGGGAAGCCTCATGAAGTCCAGTCCCAGCAGCCTGAAAAAGGGCAGCGTCCAAAGGGAAATATTGCTGCAGATATTTCCGATATAAAAAAAGAGATATTGATGGTGATTTTTCGGCCCTGCTCACGGCGGGCACAAACCCTGCTTTCGCCATTAACACTCAGGGGAACTTAGAATAACATGTTGTCTGCCCACTGCCGGCGACACTTTGCTAGTGAGTTGACGGGTGTGTTCTTTGGTCGGATCTGCAGGTAACTGTGGGTAACTGTCTGTAGTGTTCCTCATTGTTCAGTTGTCGGTCACTTCTTTGCAGTAATCCGTTCTG
This sequence comes from Mustelus asterias, assembly GCF_964213995.1. Lineage (NCBI taxonomy): Eukaryota > Metazoa > Chordata > Chondrichthyes > Carcharhiniformes > Triakidae > Mustelus > Mustelus asterias. Next base: position 104,195,607 of record NC_135805.1, read on the forward strand.
TTCAATATGGCGATGGCCCCTCCTTTGTCTGCTGGTTTGATGACAATGTTGCGGTTGGTCTTGAGAGCGCGGATGGCATTGCATTGTGCTTGGGTGATGTTCGGGGCTGTCTTGTGAGTGCGGCTGATGAATTTGGTGTTGACGCACCTCCTGATGGCTTGGGCATATATGTCAAGTCGAGGGCAGCAGCCTTCCAGAGGAGTCCAATTCGACTTGGACTTGCAAAATCTGATTACCATAGATTAACATACATTTAAATATTCAAAACCAGCGATATGTTCCCCAACGCCCGCCCACCACTGCTGGACGATGTGACGTTACGCCAACTGGAATCACCACTAGTTTCCAAAAAGGGATAATGTAACCCCTGGTGTTCAGAGACACGATGTGAAGATGCCGGCGTTTGACTGGGGTAAACACAGTAAGAAGTCTCACAACACCAGGTTAAAGTCCAACAGGTTTATTTGGTAGCAAACGCCACTCGCTTTCGGAGCGCTGCTCCTTCGTCAGGTGAGTGGAAGTTCTATTCACAAAACAGGGCATATAAAGATACAAACTCAATTTACAGAATAATGATTGGAATGCGAGTCTTTACAGCTAATCAAGTTTTAAAGGTACAGACAATGTGAGTGGAGAGAGCATTAAGCACAGGTTAAAGAGATGTGTATTGTCTCCAGACAGGACAGTTAGTGAGATTTTGCAAGTCCAGGCAAGTCCAAGTCGAATTGGACTCCTCTGGAAGGCTGCTGCCCTCGACTTAACATATATGCCCAAGCCATCAAGAGGTGCGTCAACACCAAATTCATCAGCCGCACTCACAAGACAGCCCCGAACATCACCCAAGCACAACGCAACGCCATCCGCGCTCTCAAGACCAACTGCAACATTGTCATCAAACCAGCAGACAAAGGAGGGGCCATCGTCATAGAACGGATTACTGCAAAGAAGTGTACCGACAACTGAACAACGAGTAACACTACAGACAGTTACCCGCAGATCCGACCAAAGAACACACCCGTCAACTCAACACTCTGATCAAGACATTTGATCCGGACCTTCAGAGCACCCTCCGTGCTCTCATCCCACGTACTCCCCACGTTGGAGATCTCTACTGCCTCCTGAAGATACACAAGGCAAACACACCCGGCCGTCCCATCGTATTGGGCAATGGGACCCTGTGCGAGAACCTCTCCGGCTATGTCGAGGGCATCCTGAAACTCATTGTACAAAGAACCCCCAGCTTTTGTCGCGATACTACAGACTTCCTACAGAAACTCAACGCACATGGGGCAGTTGAACCAGGAGCACTCCTTGTCACAATGGATGTCTCGGCACTCTACACCAGCAACCCCCACGATGATGGCATTGCTGCAACTGCCTCAGTACTCAACGCTGACAACTGCCAGTTTCCAAATGCAATTTTACAACTCATCCGCTTCATCCTGGACCACAATGTCTTCACCTTCAACAACCAGTTCTTCATCCAGACACACGGAACAGCCATGGGGACCAAATTCGCACCTCAATATGCCAACATCTTCATGCACAGGTTCGAACAAGACTTCTTCACCGCACAGGACCGTCAACCGATGCTGTACACTAGGTATATCGATGACATTTTCTTCCTTTGGGCTCATGGTGAACAATCATTGAATGACATATGATGTCATCAACAAGTTCCATCCCACCATCAGACTCACCATGCACTACTCTCCAGAATCGGTTGCATTCTTGGACACACGCATCTCCATTAAGGACGGTCACCTCAGCACCTCACTGTACCGCAAGCCCACGGATAACCTCACGATGCTCCACTTCTCCAGCTTCCACCCTAAACACGTTAAAGAAGCCATCCCCTACGGACAAGCCCTCCGTATACACAGGATCTGCTCGGATGAGGAGGATCGCAACAGACACCTCCAGACGCTGAAAGATGCCCTCATAAGAACAGGATATGCTGCTTGACTCATCGATCAACAGTTCCGACGCGCCACAGCAAAAAACCGCACCGACCTCCTCAGAAGACAAACACAAGACACAGTGGACAGAGTACCCTTCGTCGTCCAGTACTTCCCCGGAGCAGAGAAGCTACGACATCTCCTCCGGAGCCTTCAACATGTCATTGATGAAGATGAACATCTCGCCAAGGCCATCCCCACACCCCCACTTCTTGCCTTCAAACAACCGCACAACCTCAAACAAACCATTGTCCACAGCAAACTACCCAGCCTTCAGGAGAACAGTGACCACGACACCACACAACCCTGCCACAGCAACCTCAGCAAGACGTGCCGGATCATCAACACGGATGCCATCACCTCACGTGAGAACACCATCCACCAGGTACACGGTACAGACTCTTGCAACTCGGCCAACGTTGTCTACCTGATACGCTGCAGGAAAGGATGTCCCGAGGCATGGTACGTTGGGGAAACCATGCAGACGCTGAGACAACGGATGAATGATCACCGCTCGACAATCACCAGGCAAGACTGTTCTCTTCCTGTTGGGGAACACTTCAGCGGTCACGGGCATTCGGCCTCTGATCTTCGGGGAAGCGTTCTCCAAGGCTACCTTCACGACACATGACAACGCAGAGTCGCTGAGCAGAAACTGATAGCCAAGTTCCGCACACATGAGGACGGCCGCAAACGGGATCTTGGGTTCATTTCACACTGTCTGTAACCCCCACGACTTGCCTGGACTTGCAAAATCTCACTAACTGTCCTGTCTGGAGACAATACACATCTCTTTAACCTGTGCTTAATGCTCCCTCCACTCACACTGTCTGTACCTTTAAGACTTGATTAGCTGTAAAGACTCGCATTCCAATCATTATTCTGTAAATTGAGTTTGTGTCTTTATATGCCCTGTTTGTGAACAGAACTCCCACTCACCTGATGAAGGAGCAGCGCTCCGAAAGCCAGTGGCGTTTGCTACCAAATAAACCTGTTGGACTTTAACCTGGTGTTGTGAGACTTCTTACTGTGTTCGGAGACATGACAAGACAATGCCCTGGCACCCTGGCAGTGCCAACCTGGCCTATGGGTGGGGCCTATGGGGTGAAGCCTGAAAGGGTGGAGCCTATAGGCAACCCCATAGAAGGTGTCCACTTCATGTGGCTGTGGTGGGGGGGTGGGGGGGTGGTCGAGAACCCAATGCTAGCAATTGGGGGGGTGAGGGTGTTATGAAGGGCTAATGTCCTGAAGACACAATGTCAGCAAATGAGGAGGGGAGAGGGCATCTTTACCGATAATGTGAGATCAGAGCGCCCTTTATAAAGGGCGCCCTCATCTTTGTGGAGGCGATCTTGCTGCACCTTTAGGCGCTGCCCCTCAGAATGAGAGCACACAACACACCCCTGTGCTTTGAAACAGCAAAGTGTCATCAGATCTGGAAAGAAAACTTGCCTGTTTCTTTCGGGAGAAGCACAGGTTCAATCAGAACCTGACACTTTGGTCAGGATTTTCTGACCTCGCCTGTGGCTGGGATTCTCCAGTCCCGCCGCTGTGAATGGAGATTTGGCTGAGCGCCAAATTCTCGTTGGCAGTGGCAGCGAGGCTTGTGGGACTGGAGAATTCCGGCCTTTGCCATTTTTGGGGAAAATTCCTCTCATTATATGAATGGGTTTAGTGAATTACATAAGTTACAACCCTGATAACTGACATTTATATAGCAAGGATGTCCCAAAGTAATTCAGCACTTTTAAAGAATAGTCATTGCTGTTTTGTGCACAAAGTTGACAGCAAATTTGTGCACAGAAAGATCCCAAAAATAATTTGATGAATGACAAGATAATCTGTTTTTGGTGGCATTAGTTGAACATGTAATCTTCTGAGAGTTCTAGCATTGACCAAAGCTGACAACCTTTGAATGCTAAATTCTCAAATTATAAGATGGCAGCAGAGCAGGTTTTGAAAAGAAAACTGAATGTTTGCATTAGTTGTTTCCTCCGTCCGGGCAATTTGTTTTATTGACAGCTGTCTGTTGACAACTAACTCTTAATTGATAGTTTCTGTACCTCTTCGATACCATCCTGGGAATCAGGTACTCCTGGATGAGTTTATCATTCTCATTTGCTATTTAGGTTCCTTACTTGTGTGATTGTAATTATTTTTACGAATATGATGATTCAATTAAACACAGTCATAATAGTGAGTACATGTGACACATTTAAGTGTGTTAGATGCATGCAAAACTTCTGTATTTCTGTAATAATTTTGCCAAAGCCATCGCCAAAAACCCTTTAACGATCACGCAAGAAAGAGCTGTACCCACAGCTTACAGCATGCAAGTCAATACCCGAGGAACAACAGAATACTGATCTGGATTGAAGCAACGGATTTTAACCCTCCCTCACTGCTCACTTCCCATTCGGCAAGACACTTTCCTGAGCACCTGAAGTGCCAGCAGTTTTCCTGGACCAAAGTGCACCTCAAAGTCCTGAAAGAGCTGAAGTGGAAGAATAGGGAAGACTGTTTAAATCCTTTGGAAGCTTGGTAAATACAGATGGTGTATCTGAGGAATGGGAGGCAGCTTGACAAGTTACTCAAGCATCTATAGTAAGTTCAAGGGTTTTTTTTTTACAGAAAATTCAATCTTCAAGAGAAAAAAACAGAATGTTCCAGTGTTTTAGAATAATAACTCCTTGCCTCCAGCCACTGGTGGATCTAATTATTCTCGAAATTTAAAGGCAACCCAAAGGCTGGGATATACTTGGATTTTCTGAGGCTTTCAAAATCTTTTCCTGCCTCAAATTTTCTCAGGAACACAAAAGCTGCAAGCATATGATGTCAGCTGTGGCTCAGTACTCACACTTTTACCTCCAAGCTGGCAGCTTGTGGGGTTCTTCTCCCAGGTCAGAAACTTGAACACAAAGTCTCAATCGACACTTCAATGCAGAACTGAAAGAATGCTACTCTGGCAGATCCATGCTTCAGATGAGACATCAAACCATGGCTCCCTGTGCCCTCTCAGCTGGGTGTGAATGATCTCATGGGCCTGATTTTGAAGGAGGGCGAGGGAGCTCATGAAAGGCGGCACGGTAGCACAGTGGTTAGCACTGCTGCTTCACAGCTCCAGGGACCTGGGTTCGATTCCCGGCTTGGGTCACTGTCTGTGTGGAGTTTGCACATTCTCCTCGTGTCTGCGTGGATTTCCTCCGGGTGCTCCGGTTTCCTCCCACAGTCCAAAGATGTGTGGGTTAGGTTGATTGGCCATGCTAAAAATTGCCCCTTAGAGTCCTGAGATGCATAGGCGAGAGGGATTAGTGGGTAAATATGTAGGGATATGGGGGTAGGGCCTGGGTAGGATTGTGGTTGGTGCAGACTCGATGGGCCAAATGGCCTTTTTCTGCACTGTAGGGTTTCTATGATTCTGTATGATTCTATGAAATGCAACATTTTTAAAATCTTCTATCAGCGTTAGTCAATTACTAATCATGTGGCAGAACATCTGTTTGAATTATTTCATCTCTCAAAAGTCAACCAATATGCGCCATAACAACATTTAAAGCCAATTTGTCATGACAATGTAATTTTCTCTAACCTCCAAAATTGAAAATGAAGCCAAAAGAAACAAACGAGAATGAAAGTAAAATATCTTCTTATTTCACACAATGTATTCTTTTAATGTTGCTGTTCTTTTCTTTTTTACATGTAGAGCTATGGGTTAGTGATTAGATTAGTAGGACCATGATGGTGTTAATGACAGAGGAGTGATATCAGCGCCGGGATTCTAACACCCCACCCGCCACGGGCGAGGGGCGGACAATAGAAAGGTCCGTTGACCTCGGGCAGGATTTTCCGGTCTCGGCTCAAGCGAGGCTGTAAAATCCCATCCCTGGAGTCAGATGAAAGGTACAAAACAACTTCGGGGTTACAAGGGAAAACTCAGAAATATCAAGTCTGTACACATTTTTCTTTCATCGAATCTGGGCATCGCTGGCAGGGCCAGCATCTATTTCCCATCCTTAAATTGCCTTTGAACTGAGTGGCTCGCTAGGGCATTTAGTAGGCAGTTAAAAGTCAACCTAATTGACTTTTGAGTCTGGATTCACATGCAGCTCAGATCATGTAAGGAGGGCAGATTTCCGACCTTAAAGTCTTGAAAACAATCAATGATAGTTTCATGGTCACCATTACTGAGACTAGCTTTTTTACACTTTCCAGATTTTCCAGAATTTAAATTTCATTTGCTGCCCTGGTAGGATTTAAACCCGAGTCCCCAGAACATTAACCTTGGCCTCTCTATTAGGAATCCACTGACATTATCACTCCACCACCATCTGCCCATTTATATGCTATTGGAACCATAGCTGATGAAGTGGTTGCACAGCAAGATAGTGTGGAAGCCTCAGGATCATACAATTTGGTTATGCAGGTCTTTGAAAAATATTTCAGCCTCAAAAATAATTTGGTTACAGAAAGAGCAAAATTTTTCGAATTTGGTGTCTGCCCATCACCAATACTGTGGGGAGAGCTCAGGATGGTGGGAAAGGTGCTAATCTCATTTTACGTGCCTCTCCCCCACCCCCCCCCCACCCCCCTCCCCCCCCCCCACCCCCCAATCCCCAGATATAAGACCATAAGACCATAAGACATAGGAGCGGAAGTAAGGCCATTCGGCCCATCGAGTCCACTCCACCATTCAATCATGGTTGATTTCAACTCCATTTACCCGCTCTCTCCCCATAGCCCTTAATTCCTCGAGAAATCAAGAATTTATCAATTTCTGTCTTGAAGACGCTCAACGTCTCGGCCTCCACAGCCCTGTGTGGCAATGAATTCCACAGACCCACCACTCTCTGGCTGAAGAAATTTCTCCTCATCTCTGTTCTAAAGTGACTCCCTTTTATTCTAAGGCTGTGCCCCCGCGTCCTAGTCTCCCCTGTTAATGGAAACAACTTCCCTACGTCCATCCTATCTAAGCCGTTCATTATCTTGTAAGTTTCTATCAGATCTCCCCTCAACCTCCTAAACTCCAATGAATATAATCCCACGATCCTCAGACGTTCATCGTATGTCAGGCCTACCATTCCTGGGATCATCCGTGTGAATCTCCTGCCAGTGGCACGTAAGATTCAGCCCCAAGTTAGCAAAACAAGTGCAAGGTCAGTCAGAATAATTGCTTGATGTCAAAGAACGAAGAACAAAGAAAAGTACAGCACAGGAACAGACCCTTCTCCAAGAATTCTCCTTGACCCTGTTTGAGAAAGACATTTCATGAACCCTTTTAGCCCTCGTAATTCCATGTTTAAACTCCTTCCTACTTTCACTATACTCCTCGAGGACTTTGTCAGTTTTTAGATGCTTAGACCTATCATATGCTTCCTTTTTCCTTTTGACTAAGCTTATAATTTCCATGTCATGGTTCCCGAATCCTGCCACTTCTATCCTTCATTTTTGCGGGGACGTATCTGTCCCGCACTTCAATCAACTGGCCTTTAAAAACCTCCCATATACCAGATATGGATTTGCCCTCAAATAGCTGCTCCCAACCCACATTCCCCAGTTCCTGTCTAATTTGGATGTAATTGGCCCTCACCCAATTAAGCGCCTTCAACCGAGGCCTACTCTTATCCTTATCCATGACTACCCGAAACCTAATGGAATTGTGGTCGCTAAGCCCAAAATGCTCCCCCACTGAAACATCGATCACCTAGCCCGGCTCACTCTCCAATACCAAGTCAAGTATGGCTCCCTCCCTGGTTGGATTATCAGCATACTGTATAAAAAATTGCTCTCCATCTGAGTAAGGGAGTCCCAGTCAATATGGGGGAAGTTAAAGTCACCCACCACAACTACCTTGCTTTTTTCACACTGTTTCAGGACTGCACAGCTGCTCCTCTGTCTCCTATGGGCTGTTGGGAGGTTTATAGTACACTCCCAACATTGTGATTTCACCCTTCTTACTCCTAAACTCCATCCATAATGCATCATTACAAGAGCCCTCCAATGTCTCCTCCCTGAACACAGCTGTGATGTGCTCCCTAATCAGCAATGCAACTTCCCCACCCCTTTTGTTTCCCCTTCCGTTCCGTCTAAAACAACATATCTCGGAATGTTAAGCTGCTAGTCCTGTCCCTCTTTTAACCATGTCGCCGTAATTGCAGTAACATTATAATTTCATGCAATAATCCAGGTTCTCATGACGCAAGCTCTTCTAATGCTTCCAGCGTACATCTGGCTCAACTGTGCGAGGGCCCTTCACCACATGGAACAAACCAACACCATATTAGGGCATCAGAGCTTACGTGGTGCGATGAGCAATGGAGCAATGGAGGCTAATATTGTGGTCAAGGAGCTGAAAATACACAGCATGTCCAACAACATCAATGAAAGGGAAAATACAGGTTGATGAGCTCTGATTGAAAAAAAGATTTTTATCCAAAATATTTGCCTCTCTTGCCTTTTCATATGCTAATCGACCTGATTCATATTCCCAGCATTCCTCTTTTACCTAAACTGCCTTGGCCAACATAAGCATCTTTTAGGATGTTGGAATATAAAGCAGGGTGGAAATGTGAATGTTGCAAAAAAAAGTTTTTTGATTTCTCTCCCGTACTTAAGACTCCTCCAAGTGTCTGCTAATATAGAAACATAGAAATTAGAAGCAGGAGGAGGCCATTCGGCCCTTCGAGCCTGCTGCGCCATTCATTTTGATCATGGCTGATCATTGAATTCAATATCCTGATCTCCCATTACCCCGCCATATCCCTTGATCCTTTTAGTCCCGAGAGCTACATCTAATATAGACATGGAGTTGTGAGTTGAAACCTCGGAGTGAGAAAATTGATCCCACAGTGTTGAAGTTAGACTGCTGCAGTTCAGCACCTCTTGGCTGCTATGATTCACTTTGTTCCACAGAGAGTAAACTTTCTCAGATTGTTCATCGGTAAAAAAATAGTTGGTAATTTAAGTGTGGATAATGCAAAACTTGCACCATTATGTTTTAGACTGATCACAGCCACAATACAGGCCAGATTCCCTACCAGCAACACTGGCAGGCATCATTGCCTGGTGTTGTTAAACTTCTTACTAAGGCATCATTGCAGGCAGGATGGGAAAATTTGGGAGAGTCGTTTAAAGTTAACGCTCTCCAAATGTTCCCGTCCCTCCCACAATGACGCCTGCTGGTGTCGAGTTTTGTTCGTGTAAATTTGTCACTGATTATGGCTACCTGGCTGCTGGTAGGTTTCTGTCTTGTCTGAACACCTGCGGAATGCCTCTTTGAAAATGACTGAGTCGTTGGGCATCGTACTGTAATCTCACCAAGTAATTTTGGATCCATGCATGAAGTTTATCCTCTCTCTTTTCAGATAAATTTTACATTTTTAAATGTCAAAATCTGAGGTTTTTAATATCAACATGAAATTTCCAATTCTACACTTTAAATGTGAATTTAGGACTTTCTTTTCATGATCTTTTCTCCTTTACTAGCTCATGAAACTCCTCGCCATCATTTCTAGATGAGTGTAAGAAGCTAACACAATGGAGTGAATCTTACAAAGAAACGACAGTGTTGTTTCCAGTAAGAAAACCGCTGTCTCTCTCTCCAGAAAAACACACCAGTTTTCTCTCCAGATTCTACCACACTGCCAAAAAAAAATCAAGGGGTCACGTTTCACGTCATCATTCAGGGGGGCGGGGCCTCAACACGCCACTAAAGTGCAGCTGCAGAGATTGAGATGCCCTCTTTAAAGTGCACCTCGATAAGAACAGCAACACAACACCACCCCCCAAGCCCACCATGGAGGTCTTATGGGCACCCATCCCCACCCCCGATCGGAATCGCCACTTCTCCCCCTGAATCCACTGCCCCCGATCATTGGCCCCTTCCACCCCTCCCCCCAATCATCGGCCCCTTCCCCCCTCCTCCCCCCAGTTAGAGCCTGCACCCACCCCCACCCACCCCTCCAACCACCACCATCGCCAAATGACCAGTGGCGCCACCCCTTGCTCCTCTATCTGCTCCCGGCCATCACCCCATTCAAATGGAACCGTGGAAGAGGGATATCCACTCCTTGCTGAAGTCCAGGGCTGAGGCATTCAAGCCAGGCGACCCTGACCTATACAAGAAAGCCAGGTATGATCTAAGGAGATCCATCAAAGATGCCAAAAGACAGCACCGGACCAAGCTAGAGTCCCAGGCTAGCCACACCGACCCCCGCCGACTATGGCAAGGTCTGAAAGACATAACTGGCTACAAGATGAAGGCATGTAAAATCACTGGCTCCAACGCATCCCTCCCTGGTGAGCTCAATGTAGTCTATGCCCGTTTTGAGTAAAAGGTCAGCGAGAGTACACCCTCCACCCTGGAAGCCCTGGATGAACCTGTATCCGAGGTCACCATGCAGACGTCAAAGCAGCCTTCTCAAAGGTCAAACCACGGAAAACGACTGACCCGGATGGGGTACCCGGACAAGCACTCAGATCTTGTGCGGACCAGCTGGCGGGGGTATTCGCAGACATCTTTAACCTCTCTTTACAACAATCTGAGGTTCAAGAAGACAACCATCATCCCGGTACAAAGAAAAGCCAAGCAGCGTGCCTTAATAATTATCATCTGGTGGCTCTGACATCCATCATTATGAAGTGCTTCGAAAGGTTAGTCATGGCACGAATCAATTTTGCCCTCCCAGATTGCTTGGATCTACTACAGCTCACCTACTGCCGCACAGGTCCACAACTCCCTGGTCCTGCATTCAACCCTCTAGCACCTAGATAACAAGGACACCTATGTCAAACTCCTACTTATCGACTACAGCTCAGCCTTCAACACAATTATTCCTACGAAACTCATCTCCAAACTCCATGGCCTGGGGCTCGGCTCCTCCTTCTGCAACTGGATCCTTAACTTCTTAACCCACAGACCGCAATCAGTAAGGATTGGCAACAACACCTGCTCCACGATCATCCTCAACACCGGTGCCCCACAAAGCTGTGTCCTCAACCCTTTATTATACTCCTTATACACCTATGACTGTGTGGCCAAATTCCCCTCCAACTCTATTTTCAAGTTTGCGATGACACCACCGTGGTGGGTCGGATCTCAAACAATGATGAGACAGAGTACAGGAATGAGATAGAGAATCTGGTGAACTGGTGCAACGACAATAATCTCTCCCTCAATGTCAACAAAATGAAGGAGATAGTCATTGACTTCAGGAAGCGAAGTGGAGGACATGTCCCTGCCTACATCAATGTGGATGAAGTAGAAATGGTCGAGAGCTTCATGCTTTTAGGTGTCCAGATCACCAACAACCTGTCCTGGTCCCCCCATGCAGACACTATAGTTAAGAAAGCCCACCAATGCCTCTACTTTCTCAGGAGATGAATGAAATTTGGCATGTCCGCTATGACTCTCACCAACGTTTACAGATGCACCACAGAAAGCATTCTTTCTGGTTGTATCACAGCTTGGTATGGCTCCTGCTCTGTCCAAGACCACAAGAAATTACCAAGGGTCATGAAAGAAGCCCAGTCCATCACCCAAACCAGCCTCCAACTCATTGACTTGACACTGTCTACACTTTCCACTGCCTCGGAAAAGCAGCCAGTATAATTAAGGACCCCACACAACACGGACATTCTCTTCCTCCTTCTTCTGTCAGGAAAAAGATACAAAAGTCTGAATACACGTACCAACCGACTCAAGAACAGCTTCTTCCCTGTTGCCATCAGACTTTTGAATGGACCTACCTCACATTTAGTTGACCTTCTTCTACACCCTAGCTATGACTGTAACACTACATTCTGCACTCTTTCCTTTCCTTCCCTATGTACTGAATGCTTTGTCTATATGGTGCTCAAGAAACAATACCTTTCACTGTATACTATAAATCAATAACAGATCACATCAAAATCAAAATCACCCCAACTATCTCTCACTCTGGGGCATGCTGCCAAATTGGCTCACCTCGAAAAGATCTGTATTTTATATTGTACATAACATGAAAATTAATAAGAACGGACCACACAAATTAAAAAAGGAATTGAATTATCGAAATGCTTTGATCAAGTGAGTTCTCACCCACCTCACCAGAAGACTAAAATAATAATAGAAGACGCTGGAAATACTTAGCACATCTGGCAGCATCAACAGACAGAGAAATGGAGTTAACATGGCATTTCACCTGAAGACTAGATCCAGATGAGTGCAATCACAGACCCATTCTATTTAGAGAACCTAACTTCTTATTGTCATAATTTCATCATCAATTCTTTTGATGACATTTAGTGGAAACTGCCTGTGTGCAATTGTCATGTTGGAATTACAATTCACACCAGCATCTCTATTCCGCATCTCCAAGTTTGTACTGTAAATAAATCCTCATGCTTCAGCCAGCTCAGCTCCTTTGCTTCCCAAAAAGATTTATTAACTTTGAATAAAATCAGGTAAAATACACGGATCAAGTGTATGATTCTATAAAGTGAGTCTCAAACTTTCTCATCCATGCAACATTTAGATGGGCAAAAAGACTACAGGCGGTCCTATCTCACTCACTTAAGATCAGAATTAATGGGAAGAATGGCATCATTGTTGATGAGACACCAATCGGGTGATGTCTGAAGAGCTTCAGGAAAATGTCAGGCTCTGTGTTCAGCTGGTTCCTCTGTTATCAACCCCACAGGTGTTGAAAACCTGATCATAATTGTATGTTGTAATTGTAATATAAATCTAAATTTTTATTTCTTCAGACAACTTGTGCCACACGCATGGAGGTCAGTCTGGTTGTGTTACATTGTGCAAATGGTTGGGATGAGGGTTCTGGCTTACTCGTATGGCCTCAGGGGCGGGATAGCACATCAGTGTCTTGCATTTTAGATCAACCAGAAGACCACACATTGAGAACCACTGCTTTAAAATGGTGGCATTATCTCTGTACGTCCTCGTCCAAATAGCCATTGCCCTTTCACTTCTCCACTTAAAGACTGTGCCATATTTGAAATCTATATATATTTATTTACATATATAAATATATATGTTCGGTAGCACAGAACGTGAGTATTGCTGAAAATAAACATTATGTCAAAGCTTTTCATCCTGCAGTCATCAGGACAATCACAAGAATAGTAATGTCAGAGGAAACAACAACTTTACACTGCATGAGAGTGCTGATTGGTTGACAAGTGAACTCTAATTGATAGAGGTTTGCCATAGAGCATGCACCAGGTGGTGCATGACAATGGTGGCTGACAGTTAACTGCCAAGAAGTTTTTGAAAATTCAAACCAGGTAGCTTGACTCTGATTGGTCAAGGCATTGCCCCAAGGAATGAACCAGTGAATGGCTATCACTTATTTTGTTTTGCTGTTACGTCTGTCCGCAAAAAACAAGGCATTGTGTCTTAATGTATGTAACATCTCATCCATGCAAACGGGCCACACTGCAAGCTGCATAAACAATTTTAAATTGGTTGTCTGCTTATTTTTTTTCAGGATATTGAGGATTATTTAATAAACATTGTTCAATCACAGACTCACATCTAATTTTGGACATTTTGTTTTTAGTTTTGCAAGCATGGGCTGGATGAGTACGGTTTGTGTATTGCCTGTTGCGAACCCTGGAAGGAACATGATATTTGATATGATCTGTCAATCTTTGTGACGTATGGCATACATAAGTAGCATCACACTCGCACTGAAATTCATACAGCACCATACTCATTTGTGCAATAGAGAACATCCTGATGGCTTGACAGCAGTAATCTGTTAATGGCGAATACCACTTGTGTTGTAGCTGCAAAGTAGAAGCATGAAACGGCTAGCTTCAACTGCTGCTCAAACCTTACAGCCTCTCTTATCTATGACCAGTTCTGCACAGCATGAATTGGCCAAAGGATTAGTGTATTGTTACAACCAGTTTCGAACAGGTTTTCCAGATACACAGTGAAGCATTCCTTCACATTTGCAAAGACGACACAGGACTTGATTGCGATAGCAATGCAGGGTGGAATTCTCCCATGTCCCTGCCAGTGAGATCAATGGCAGGCGAGGGGCGAAGAATTCAGCAAGAAGCTAAAAATCAGTTTCACCCTGACATGAAATTACAGTGAGGTCTTCCACTGATGCCCACCATAGTGGAGTGGGAATCCTGCTGGTGGCCAGCATGAAACCGATTTACATCTCGCTAAATGTATGTAGCTGAAGGCCTGACCAGAACCTTCCTTCCACACCTAATTCTCCACTACGCCAATGGAAAAGCATGTCAGTCCAGAATATGTCTGAATCAATGTGGCATGCAAAAGTTGGGACTTACCAAACGAATGTCTGGGGTTGCCTTCAGAGTTCAGGATGAAGGCATCCTGTGATCCTGGACTGTGGGACACTAAGGCAGTGGGTGAGGGCAGCATTTATCAGGTGCTTCTTCCAGCTTCAGTGTCTTCGAGATGGTCTATCTTCCAGCCTCAGAGTGTAACTGGAGGCCCATTTTCTTTCTTCAGCAAGTCCAACTTATTTTTTGAACAGTGGGTCAATGATGTTGGGCGCCTTTAAACTATGGCACCCAGATATGACACAGGATGCATGTCATCAAGCTTGACCCACCACAGGATCATAAAACCCCCTGATGCATAATTAATAACACCAGGGATGGAAGAAATGCTGTGGTTTCCTATTGTCCTTAACAGCGGGATATAGTCCCCTTCCCTGCCAAAGAACTTAATCCCAAATGGAATAATTCTGCCATTGTGCCCATGTGTTCATTTGACATAGCTAGTCTATTCACTGATATTCCACTTCCATTCCAATTCTCTTCCCGCATTTTGTGGTGCACTAAGGCAGACATTCCTCTGTTTCCATAGCTAGTAATTCCTGGAGCAGGTCACTAGTCTGTCGCCATGGGCTTACAACTTGAGGGGCGCCATTCTACATCAAGTGTGGCTGAGCAGGAATCTCTCCCACTCTTACTGCCAGCCATTGGCAGGTTGACACACTAAAGCTGTTTGACTGTCTTATGAACACACCTTCCTTGACCATCAAGTCCTGGGGTGGGACTTGAACCGGGAACTTATGACTCAGAGGAAGGGACACTACCCACTGCACCACAAGACCGCCACAGAATTCCACTTATGGAAGCCATGTAACTTCATTACAGTGTTAATGTAAGCCGACTTGTGACACTAACAAATAAACTTTAAACTTTATGTTTGCAGTGCAGCACTATATCAAAGTAATCTTTGATATAGTGCTTTGATATAGATAGGCGGCACGGTAGCACAGTGGTTAGCACTGCAGCTTCACAGCTCCAGGGACCTGGGTTCGATTCCCAGCTTGGGTCACTGTCTGTGTGGAGTTTGCACATTCTCCTCGTGTCTGCGTGGATTTCCTCCGGGTGCTCCGGTTTCCTCCCACAGTCCAAAGATGTGTGGGTTAGGTTTATTGGCCATGCTAAAAATTGCCCCTTAGAGTCCTGAGATGCATAGGCGAGAGGGATTAGTGGGTAAATATGTAGGGATATGGGGTAGGGCCTGGGTGTGATCAGTGCAGACTCGATGGGCCAGATGGCCTCTTTCTGCACTGTAGGGTTTCTATGATTCTAATCGAGACACATCAACATTGCATGAATGAGTATTCATTGAACTCAGCAACTCACGCAGTTGAGTTCAGCTTCAACAACACCATGTATGCCCAATAGATGGTGTTGCCATGGGATCTGTTCTAGGCCCCTTTTGCCCTGGAGCTCCTCCACCAGTCTGAAAATTAGGCTGAGTGGGAAATGGCCCGTAAGTCATCATTATTTGGACAACTTAGGGTCTCAGCCTCACCTACCCACCGTCAAAATTGTGGAGATGTTTGGGTGGGCATGAGCCAGTGGAGAGAACATCCCAAGAATTTTACCGCCATCCCTCCCACCTACAAACCAACCGGCAGAGGAACGTAAAATTCTGACCATATATATGTGGTTGCTTGTCAGTAACTATACAAAGCACCAACTCAGAGGCTACATGGTCAGTCTCATTATCTCAATTAGACATGGAATGCAAGCTGCTGCAGCATCAGCGACACGTTGTTAGGCCTCCTCACCCCAAAACTACAACAAGCAAGGCTCTGCATTAGAAGCAGGCTTCCACAAATTCTGCCCATACATTGAAATTCTCTTTTTTAATCCAGAATCAGTTAAACTTCAACAAGATTATAGATTAAACCTATGAAAAACATTCAAGAAGTACATCATTTTCCTGTTGCATAATTAATAGATTACTCTTTCTGTTTTCCTTCAAGTTGACATTAAACTAGAAGTTGACAATGCTAGGCTCACAGGGGTAGAAATTCATCTTGAACATTAGCACAAAACAGCTGAGAAGGAACAGGCCATCGATTTTACTTTTCTTTTCAGTTGCAATGTACTTTTATAAATGTTCACATAGATGTAATAAAAAGAACCAAGACTGTATCAATAGCAAACAGTACCCTAAACAATATGGAAGAATTTTATTGTCCGACTGAAGGGTTGTGAATAAAATTTGATCTTTTCAAGACTAAATGCATTGGGTTGGGTAAATAACTTTATTTTATATGGCAGCTTATCACATATACAAATTTTTTCCAATGAATTGCAAGTCACTTCATGCATTATTTTTTGTTTACAGCAAGGCACCAAAGAGACGGATAACCATTTATTTGTTAAATGGTGTTGTCTGAGGTAGGAAACCTGGCTGAGACTCCTTCATCGATTTGTCTGTTATCTGGAGACTCAACCACTCAAATTTAATTTGGTTTGATTTATTATTGTCACATGTATTAGTATACAGTGAAAAGTATTGTTTCTTGCACGCTATACAGACAACGCATACCATACATAGAGAATGAAACGAGAGAGTGAAGAATGTAGTCTTACAGTCATAGCTAGGGTGCTGAGAAAGAGAAACTTAATGCGAGGTAGGTCCATTCAGAAGTCTGATGGTAGTGGGGAAGAAGCCGTTCTTGAATTGGTTGGTGCGTGTCCTCAGACTTTTGTATCTTTTTCCCAACAGAAGAAAGTGGAAAAGAGCATGTCTGGGATGCGTGGGGTCCTTAATTATGCTGGCTGCTTTTCCAAGGCAGTGGGACAGTGTCAATGGATGGGAGGCTGGTTTGAGTGATGGACTGGGCTTCGTTCACAACCCTTTGTAATTTCTTGCAGTCTTGGACAGAGCAGGAACCATACCAAGCTGTGATACAACCAGAAAGAATGCTTTCAACGGTGCATCTGTAAAAGTTGGTGAGAGTCGGAGTGAGCATGCCAAATTTCCTTAGTCTCCTGAGAAAGTAGAGGCATTGGTGGCCTTTCTTAACTATAGCATCGGCATGGGGGGATCAGGGTTAGGGTTGTTGGTGATCTGGACACCTAAGAACTTGAAGCTCTCAATCATTTCTACTTTGTCCCCATTGATGTAGACAGGGGCATGCCCTCCACTATGCTTCCTGAAGTTAATGACTATTTCCTTCATTTTGCTGACATTGAGGGAGAGATTATTATCATTGCACCAGTTCACCAGATTCTCTATCTCTTTCCTGTACTCTGTCTCGTCATTGGTTGAGATCCGACGCACTACGGTGGTGTCATCAGCAAACTTGAAAATTGAGTTGATGGGGAATTTGGCCATGCTTTCTTGGCAAGACTCCTATTGGTTAATCCCACATGACTTTCAGCTCATCTAGACCTCGCTGCCTGTATCCTCAACTGCATCAAATCCCACTCACGCATCAATAATTTATATTTTCTCTGCAAACCCCAGCACTTGGTGTTTAAATCCCTTCATGGCTTTGTCCTTCCCTTTCTCTGTCATCCCCCCAGTCCTATAATCCGTATCCCTGAACACTCTGTCCTCTGGCTCAGATCTTTTATTGATCTCCCATCTCAGCCAATCAGTGGCAGCCATATCTACAGCCTTCAAGGCCATATGCTTTGAATTTGCACCCTAAACCCTCTCCCTCTCTTCCTTAATCCTCATCTTTTTGATCAAGTTTTTGGTCACCGTCCTCCTCCCCATCTCTCTCTGAAAATTTGCATCATAGACTTGGCATCCATTCTCATCCAACATGTTGGGGCTCACCATTGACCAGAAACTGAACTGGACTGGCCACATAAATACTGTGGCTACAAGAGCAGGTCAGAGGCTCAGAATTCTGCAGAGGGTAACTTCATCTCCCAAATCCCCAAAGCCTGTCCACCATCTACAAGACACAAGTCAAGAAGCTCAGCACCTTCCAGGACAAAGCAACCTACTTTAGTGACACACCATCCACAACCTTCAACATTCACTCCCTCCACCACTGACACACAGTGGTAGCAGATACATTGCAACAAGTCACCAAGGCTCTTTTGATAGCATCTTCCAAACCCACAACCTCTTTCATTAAGAAGGAACCAGCTACCTGCAAGTTCCCTCCAAACCACACATCCTGACGAGGAACTACATTGCTGTTCCTTCAATGTCAATGGGTAAAATTCTGGAACTCCCTCCCTAACAGCACTGTGGGTGATCCAACAAAACAGGAACTACAGTGATTCAACAAGGTAATTCACCTCCACCTTGTCTCAAGGCCAATTGGGGCTGGGCAAAAGGCAATAAATACTGGCCTAACCAGCGATGCTCACATTCCATGAACAAATAAGAAAGAATGTCTCAGTGAGGCACCTTAAAATGTTTCTTTACTCTGAATGTACAAATGCCAAATTGATGTGATAGGCACTATTGAATGTTGAAAAAAAAATTTCAGGTCTGAAACTAAATGTTCTTCCTCAGGCAAAGTGTGGTCAACACGCAGCATAGACACCCAACATGGAGAAAAAGATGCAAAAATCCTAGAAACATTTCAAAACAAATTGGATGCTGCAATAGAGGGATTTAGGGGTCATTCTGCATGAATTAACTCACGGGTCAAATGGTCTTGCTCCTTTCATCAATACAATGGAGCGGCCACAAAGCAATTAATCGGTCCATCAATATTCAGGAAAATCCCCTAATTATCATAAATTTAGGCTGTAGTTATTAATGCCAATCACAGATTTTCCTTGGATGCATTTGCAGAGATTCACTGCTGAGCGCAAAAATAAAATCAGTGACAGGCAAATTACTAAAGATAGTTCAACATTTATTTCAGGGCAGTTAGAAGTCAGGCCTGCTGAAATTCCTGATTCACAGTCACTTTTACATTGGTACCAATAAGACCAATGGGGGTGCACCAGAGTGTTTGTGTAACTGCAGCTTAACAATACAAGCAGACATCCATTGTCCTTTGAATTAGTATTTGAACGTACACTTGCATTGCTCAAAATATATTACTCAAACTTCAAATTAACTGTGCACCCAAATGTCTAAGCCGACTTGACAGACCTGTTATTTTGGGGAACCTTGTCAGACCTGGGACAAACCAACTAATTACTCATGAATTGTTCTTTGTAGATGTTAAGGACATGCAAAAATATGAACTATGACAAAATTCTGCTTTTACTATTGCAAAAAAATAAGACTTCCACGTTATTTTGCTGAATCAAACATATTGAACTCAAATTACACTGGAAATAACTGCTAACCCAAAGAAGCACACACGTAAACTGGTTAGCCAAACTGGCATATAAGATTTACTTTGAAATTCTATAAATTGAACGAAATCCCTTGAATCTCACAAGCTAAAACAACAGTACATCACCTCTTAGCCTAGTTACTACCTTCTGTCGCCAGCTAACATTCCTATACAAAAGTTTCTCTCCATCCATTTTATGGTCACTGTTGGATGAGAACTGGTTGAATTACCTTGACGTTTTACTTTTTAAGAAGACACTTAACCGTGTCTGCATATATGAAATATATATTTCAAGCTTCTCGAGGTTCTGGAACCTAATGAATCCACCACTCGATACTCGAGGTAACACAAATAATTTCAGGCAAAACCGTCCCAATATCATCACAACTGCTTCGAACTGCTATGCTGCCATATATCAGATGCAAATCTTCTAAAATCACCAGGTTTAGCCTTATTTCTGTTGATTCTAATTCTAATTATCAACCCAGGCTAAAAATTTGAAACAAATGCAATATTAGTCAAAGGCATTTGAACACCCTAACTGATAGTTCAATACTACTTACTGTATTGCTACATTCTCAAATTATTTTGCCTCTAATATTATTTTTAAGTTGAACAGATCTAAAATCTCAGATAAATTACTTTTATTTGCTAGTCAAATGTTATACAAAACAAAAATAGTGTCAACAGAATTTTTTAGCATAAAACCTAATCACATTATCAACCCTTATTTTCTCAATTCTATGGTTACCTGAGCCAAAAAGACAGTCAGCCTGCACCCAATCTTCCAATCATGCTTCATTGCACTGACTACTAGAAGTTGTGGAGGTGTGTTTAAAACTTTTCTCATTTGACTGTCTACATTTTCAACCAGGCTTCAACTATGGTACAAATAGAAAACTGCTCAGAGATAATATGAACACAAAGAATACAGGTAGCTTCATAACATACTCACTGCTTAATTGTTTAGTCACAAAGTGGTCATCTTTATCTAAACTCATAAGGTGAGAAAATAATTTAGTGCAAGAAATGCATTCCTTTTCAGACTCTCATTTAATAAATCATAGAAACCCTACAGTGCAGAAAGAAGCCATCTGGCCCATCGAGTCTGCACCGACCACAATCCCACCCAGGCCCTACTCCCATATCCCTACATATTTACCCGCTAATCCCTCTAACCTACGCATCTCAGGACACTAAGGGGCAATTTTAGCATGGCCAATCAACCTAACCCGCACATCTTTGGACTGTGGGAGGAAACCGGTGCACCCGGAGGAAACCCACGCAGACACAAGAAGAATGTGCAAACTCCACACAGACTGTGACCCAAGCCGGGAATTGAACCCAGGTCCCTGGAGCTGTGAAGCAGCAGTGCTAACCACTGTGGTACCGTGCCGCCCTGTAAAGAAGCTGTAAATTAAATGAACGATTGAAAGACCAACAAGTAACATTCATAATAGAATAGCTTCAACCCAATATACAAAATGGCTAAACTTATGGTCCATGTGATAGATTACTGTGTCCAATATCCACAGCAACAGTAATGTTGTTAAAGCTATTTTCTAAGTGTCAGGATACAAGAGAGAACAACAATGAAACTATTCTATTTATTTTTGCCTTCTCAGGTTGCCTTCTCAGTTACAAAATGCTTTATATCCAGCAGATTGGTTGGAAATGCAGATTGCCAAACAGGCAAAAACAGCAAACATGTTGACAAGTTGATCCTACAAACCATGATAAGATGAATGACCATTGTTATGGACAAGGAGAGACGTGGAATAATGTTCCCCCCTTCATACTTGTCAGCTTACCACAATAAGATGTATTTTTGAGGAGAGTTTAACCCTTTGAGTGCTGTGACAGACACGATTAGGTTTTCTTGTAAACTTAAGTCATAAGAAAGGATGAACGTTTATTTCCACAATATTCAAAATGTAACTGCAACCTACACCTACACCCTAAACGTGTAGACATACACACAAGATGATTTCTGGAGATGTAACATGCACTCTGATTGTCAACAAAATAACAAGAAATGAGTCAGTTGTTTTCAGTCCTTAAGATGGTGATTACAAGGAAGGAATCACTCCTGGTTCCTTGAGGATAAATGGAGGTTGGAAGTTTTGCAGCGCGGCATGTTGAGATTGGTGGTTAGTGCTGCTGCCTCACTGCTCCAGGGACCCAGGTTCAATTCCGGCCTCGGGTCACTGTCTGTGTGGAGTCTGCACATTCTCCCAGAGTCTGCGCAGGTTTCCTCCGGGTGCTCCGGTTTTCTCCCACAGTCCAAAGATGTGCAGCATAGATGGATTGGCCATGCTAAATTAACCCTAGCGTCCCAGGATATGTTGGTTAGACACACAAAACAGACACATAAAATAACATAAGTAATATGAGCAGGCCAGACAGTCCCTCAAGCCCACTCCAGACTCCACTATTCAAATAAATTATGACATCAACTCTACTCTTCCACCCAGTCCCTATAACCCTCTCAAGGCCTTAAATTGTCCAAAGTTCTCGCTCTGAATATCTCCAATGACAGAACATCATTGGACCTCTGGGATAAAGAATTATGGGGCAGCACTGTGGCACAGTGGTTCGCACTGTTGACTTACAGCGCCAGGGACCCGGGTTCGATTCCCGGCTTGGGTCACTGTCTGTGTGGCGTTTGCACGTTCTCCCCGTGTCTGCTTGGGTTTCCTCCGGGTGCTCCGGTTTCCTCCCATAGTTTGAAAGACGTGCTGGTTAGGTGCATTGACCCGAACAGGTGTTGGAGTGTGGCGACTAGGGGAATTTCACAGCAACTTCATTGCAGTGTTAATGTAAGCCTTACTTGTGACTAATAAATAAACTTTTCCTTTTATAGAAATTCGCTAACTTCAGCAAATTAACTTATTCTCATCTCAGCCCATAATGGCTGACCCCTTACCCCTGAGACGATGCAGCCTCCGGTGGACTCTGCAGCCAGGGAAAAGCAGCCTCTCATTAAGTCAAGGTTAAGCTGATAATTTCTGAAGCCAGTAATGCAAAAATCAGAAAAGGAGTTTCGGGTAGAAAATCAGGTTCAGGGCCACCGGTGCACCCCTTCAGAGCCACACTTTCATGCTGAAAATGGAGCTGAGTATTATTATACTGCTTTGAAAGAAGCAGTGCAACGTTGCTTCCACTTGGAAAGAGACTGGGCATTCATTTCTCCAATCTGGAATCGGCTAAAGAAAAGCTCCCTCTCTGAGACAGTACAGCTCTTGAAAAAAGTCAGGATTTAAAAAATATTTTTTTTTAAATCCACATATAAGCGCACATTTCCATACTGGCTCAGCTGAAAAAAGAAATGCAAAGGAGTTCTTCCAGTACAAATGCAGCTAAGATATCAAGGTGTCCAAAGATGAGCTCCTTTGCAGCAGACAAGTTACAATTAACTACAAGGGATGGCTTTGAAATCTACAGTTTTCATGGTTGAGATGGCATGAGATGAATGAAAATATGTTTGGAGGCTCGGTGAGCACCGAAGCAAATCTGTCCACACCTATCATGATGCCATTTTATGAGTAAACGTATCTACCAGCAATAAATGTGAACTCCCTGCTCCTTAGGCTGTGGTCAACATGGTGTCAGTTGCAGATCTGTGATATTGGCTACATGGCCAACAGCAGCCAACCTACAACATCTAGCCAACATCGTTGTCAGTGGTAATCCAAGTCACCTCCTTTCTCAGTATTTTTTAAACCTCTGCCTCATTTTGTACCAGATAGAACCATTTGTATCAGCTAACTGCCTATGCAAATAGATAGTGAAAGCACCGGCCAACCCTTGACTACCTTCCATCTCATGAGATGATGGTTTGTACCTTGGTTATCAATATTGCTTGAGCATCATTGTGTGTGCCTCAGGATCCCCACTCTGCTGTGACTTTCTCTGCCACATTTGCTGCAAAGGTTTTTGTTGAATTCACTGGCCTCTGTTTTCTCTTCTCCCTCTTCTCGGTTAGCTGAGCTTTCCCTTTCTCCTCACCCCTTCCAATAACCCTAAAAACAGTCCAGAGATCATGGTCATTTGCAACTGTCTCCCATTTGTCTGTGCCAATCATAGAATCCCTACAGTGCAGAAAAAGGCCATTTGGCCCTTCAAGTCTGCACTGACACTCTGACAGAGACTTTTAAAAGCCTTCTCCAACCTGTTTTGAACAAGTCTGCTTGTAAGGAATTGGACCTCAGATTATAACAGCCATTAAGACCTGTATACACAGCTTTACTTTGAACAATTAATTTGCGTTTGACCCCAGCCATCTGGCCTTACTTAAACTTCAATTCCAGAATGGGAAATGCTCCGTCCTTCACTGGACTCTCCAAGACAAGTGAACTGCTAAATATTCTGGTATTGACATTTATCAAAGTGCACTACTGACTTTAATTGTACCTTTCTTAAGCATGTGTTGAAAGCTTGACCGAACGATTGACCTTTCTGGGGTGAGTGTGTGAATGAATGATACTCCTTGTTTCAATCCATGAAAGTCTGCTGCTGGTTACTTTTAAACTAACAGGGGATTTGGGAACATACATCATGGCACGGTGGCAGTGGTCAGGTGGTCAGCACTGTTGCCTCACAGCACCAGGGACCCAGGTTTAGTTCCTGGCTTGGGTCACTGTGCTGAGTCTGCGTGTTCTCCCCGTGTGTGGTTGGGTTTCCTCTGTGTACTCCAGTTTCCTCCCACTGTCTGAAAGACGTGCTGGTTAGGTGCATTGGTCATGCTAAATTCTCCCTCGGTGTACCTGAACAGGTGCCGGAGTGTGGCGACTAGGGGATTTTCACAGTAACTTCACTGCAGTGTTAATGTAAGCCTACTTGTGACGCTAGTAAATAAAATTTGAAAACCGATCAGCCTTTTGAAAATTAAACTACACTATTTACTTACAGAAGGGAAAGGGAATTGGGGATATCAGCTCTCTCCTGTCTGTAACAATAGGAAAGTAGCAATTTTGGGAGCGATTCTCCCAGCCTGCAGCGGGCTGGGAAACTAGAACGGAGGCCGTGTAGCAGGCTTCCCGCTGGGAACCATGGCCTCTGCATGTGTCCGGCCGCCATATTTCCAGCATCATCATCTTCGCACCAGAAATCCGTACAGAGCTGAATAAATTCTTTAAATGTTCATTGTAATATCATTAGCGGGCCCAGGACTGAAGTCTCCGGGCCCGCTGGCGTCAACACCCCCTCCCACCAGGGGTGTTTCACTCCAATGGGGTTTACAACAGCTCCCCACGGGTCCGGGAGGCCAGCGATCGGGTGGTGAGGAGCGGAGAGGTTGCACAGCCAGCGATGCGGGGTCACAGGGCTGGCCAGCAATCGGAAGACCGGCAATGTGGGCTAGTGCACATGCGCCAATCTCCACGCTGAAAGAGCGCTGCATGCACAGTGGCCTGCTCAGCGCTACACTGCCGGCCTCTTCAACAGGAAAAGGCCATGCCCCCTGATTTTTAATAAGATTCACACTAGGGCATTCTGCAGTGCACAGAGTGTGGAAGATACATTTTGAAAATCCCATGGGAAACAACAGCAGAATTTACTTCAGTTTTTACACGATTTCGGCACTTGGAATCTTTTGGGAGAATTCCACCTTATATCTCATCTCCTATTCAACAGCAACATGTCACAGCTGTCCAATATCACCACACAACTGCCAAAAGTAGAAGAATATTTGACAAGTTAGAAAACTATTCTGCATGAGTGTACATCTTGCATAGGTTGCATTGTAAGGGTATTGATTGTGAAGATCCATGAAGATATGGGTATGTTAAAGATTGAAAACAGTAATTTGAAAGTGTGGCTTAATGGAGAACGGACATGCGTGAAAAGCAGTGTCATGAGCCAGCAGTAAACATGGAACAGTTGACAGGCAACCCCACGCAGCACTGGAATCTTGGGCCTTGAACCTGATAAATGATTGTGTGGGTAGGTGTGACACTTCAGCATTGCAATCATCCACTCGTTACCAGATATCACTAAGTGTTAACCCTGAGCACCACATGCTGCCAGATATGCTACACTGCTCTGAGGAGGGTGCCTAACTGTATCATTCTGGGAAATGGCGCATGAGAATCTTGTGACACCTGACTCATGATTGTTTAAAGATGGCATTCACCCCTCGACTTTGCGCAGTTATGACTAAGGTCAGCAGTTTTCCATGTTGAACTCTGCAGCACAAGGTGAAGGGAAGTGCAGTGGATGTGAGGGGAGGTGGACTGAAGTTTATGTTCCAGTGTAGAGAGGTGATGCAGCAATTAGCCTCAAGAACAATGCTAATTACTTTCAACCATAGTAAATTGTTAATTTTCTATTTGTATAAAATGCAAGGTGACGTTCGGCAGGTCAAAGCAGGGACTGAATGATGGACCTAAAACGCAAGGTCAATTCTATCAATTGTGGGGTCCTGAGAGTCAAACTGACGGTGCTGAATGGCAAAGGGAACTGTAAAACCGGGGAGCTGTATCTGGTTTACCGGCAGCTCCAAGGTCTTATAGGGTGAAGCACCAGAGTTGACAAAGGCACTGAGGATGAAAACAGGACGATTCAGGGTCACTGTGGGAATTGGATGGTCTCACACAGATACACTGTACCAAGAACAGCCTAGAGGTACACAGACATCCATTTATCAGCCTGACTTGCCCAATTATTTTGATCCAGCAGCATCGTTTGAGTGCTCTGAATGCAACTGCACCTGTCTCACTTATACCCACAAAGAGTTGTGGGCCAATATCCTCGACAGTGCATAGACTGGGGATGAGGGGAGAGAGGAGTGGAGCTGGTGGGAGCAGATTACTTGCATTTTAAGCCATGTTCTATTAAATGATTATCACTGATGTGACAGTTCACTTGACTATTCAATAAAGAATGAAAGAATATACAACACATCTCATTCAGGACTAATGTTAGTGCCCTTACCTCTCCTCTAGCCATCATAGTGTGAGAAATATGGGGTTTGCCATGACCATTTTGTCTGATACGATGAGAGGCCCCCAGCAATTTTCAATAATTACAAATAACTACAGAAAATAAATTACATTGTGCGTGTTTTATCACATCAAAAAGACATGGCAAAATCATCAATCCTACCCCACGCTCATATTTTTCTTTCAAGTTTTGTTTTCTACCACTTTGCCTAAGTGCAGCTCTGACACCAGCAGCTGAAATGGAAGTAGTCTGCTCAGTGCCATGCCCATTGCCTTGGATGGTCTGTGGCAGGTGTCCTTTGAAAGTATGAGGCCTTGAGGCTCCAGTGTAATACACGTTCCCCCTCTGCCTCACCTCCTGGAAGTGTTGAAATCAAAGATGAAAAGATGACGCCAACCGTGGGGACGTTCTGAGACAAATGTCCCAGGATTGCAGGCATGCATTCCTCCTCCATTTGAGAACGTGAAGACACCTCCCTGACAGGAAGTGGATCCTGAAGGAAGATTCAGCAACCTCACGCTCTCTTATCTAGCCACTGCTGCACAGAGCCCATGGCTAGAGTAGTGGAAAACAGTAAGGGCACACTTGGTTCCAATATTCTACCTGGCTTTCCACAACAGTTGTCATCTTCTACACGGATGAAGCCATGCAGTCAAATGCCTGAGATGTGGCAGAACTCACGGCTTGGATGGATTCCATCATACCCTGTGCAAAGTTGCATATGATCCCAGGGATCTTTGCCATATCTTCTCCTCGCCTGTTCTGCAGGCCCAGCAGGTTTCTTGCGGCCATGACCAGAGGCTCATCATCAGCATGGACCTCTGCACTTTTCAGGGGTACACAGTAAGAAGTCTCACAACACCAGGTTAAAGTCCAACAGGTTTATTTGTAGCAAACGCCACTAGCTTTCGGAACTGGCTGTTCCTTCGTCAGGTGGGTGGGAGTTCTGATCACAAACAGGGCATACAAAGACACAAATTCAATTTACATGAATAATGATTGGAATGTGAGTCTTTACAGCTAATCAAGTCTTAAAGGTACAGACAATGTGAGTGGAGAGAGCATTAAGCACAGGTTAAAGACATGTGTATTGTCTCCAGGCAGGAAAGTGAGTGAGATTTTGCAAGTCCAGGCAAGTTGTGGGGGTTACAGATAGTGTGACATGAACCCAAGATCCCGGTTGAGGCTGTCCTCATGTGTGTGGAACTTGGCTATCAGTCTCTGCTCAGCGACTCTGCGCTG
The DNA here is from genome assembly GCF_964213995.1 of Mustelus asterias. Lineage (NCBI taxonomy): Eukaryota > Metazoa > Chordata > Chondrichthyes > Carcharhiniformes > Triakidae > Mustelus > Mustelus asterias. Next base: position 104,223,304 of record NC_135805.1, read on the forward strand.
TCGTGTGTCGTGAAGGCCGCCTTGGGAGAACGCTTACCTGAAGATCAGAGGCCAAATGCCCGTGACCGCTGAAGTGTTCCCCAACAGGAAGAGAACAGTCTTGCCTGGTGATTGTCGAACGGTGTTCATTCATCCGTTGTCGTAGCGTCTGCATGGTCTCCCCAATTTACCATTCCTCAGGACATCCTTTCCTGCAGCGTATCAGGTGGACAACATTGGCTGAGTTGCAAGAGTATGTACCGTGAACCTGGTGGATGGTGTTCTCACGTGAGTTGATGGCATCCGTTTCGATGATCCGGCACGTCTTGCAGAGGTTGCTGTGGCAGGGTTGTGTGGTGCTGTGGTCACTGTTCTCCTGAAGGCTGGGTAGTTTGCTGCGGACAATGGTTTGTTTGAGGTTGTGCGGTTGTTTGAAGGCAAGAAGTGGGGTATGGGGATGGCCTTGGTGAATGTTCATCTTCATCATGCCTGCCGAAGATACACAAGGCAAACACACCCGGCCGTCCCATCGTATCAGGCAATGGGACCCTGTGCGAGAACCTCTCCGGCTACGTCGAGGGCATCCTGAAATCCATTGTACAAAGAACCCCCAGCTTTTGTCACAACACTACGGACCTCCTACAAAAACTCAGCACACATGGAGCAGTTGAACCAGGAACACTCCTCGTCACAATGGATGTCTTGGCACTCTACACCAGCATCCCCCACGTCAATTGCGTTGCTGCAACTGCCTCAGTACTCAACACCGACAACTGCCAGTTTCCAGGTACAATTTTACAACTCATCCGCTTCATCCTGGACCACAATGTCTTCACCTTCAACAACCAGTTCTTCATCCAGACACACGGAACAGCCATGGGGACCAAATTCGCACCTCAATATGCCAACATCTTCATGCACAGGTTCGAACAAGACTTCTTCACCGCACAGGACCGTCAACCGATGCTATACACGAGATACATTGATGACATTTTCTTCCTTTGGAGTCATGGTGAACAATCACTGAAACAACTATATGATGACATCAACAAGTTGCATCCCACCATCAGACTCGCCATGGACTACTCTCCGGAATCGGTTGCATTCTTGGACACACGCATCTCCATTAAGGACGGTCACCTCAGCACCTCACTGTACCGCAAACCCACGGATAACCTCACGATGCTCCACTTCTCCAGCTTCCACCCTAAACACGTTAAAGAAGCCATCCCCTACGGACAAGCCCTCCATATACACAGGATCTGCTCAGATGAGGAGGATCGCAACAGACACCTCCAGACACTGAAAGATGCCCTCAGAAGAACAGGAAATGTCGCTCGACCCATCGATCGACAGTTCCGACGCGCCACAGCCAAAAACCGCACCGACCTCCTCAGAAGACAAACACGGGACACGGTGCACAGAGTACCCTTCGTTGTCCAGTACTTCCCCGGAGCGGAGAGGCCATGACATCTTCTCCAGAGCCTTCAACATGTCATTGATGAAGATGAACATTTCGCCAAGACCATCCCCACAGCCCACTTCTTGCCTTCAAACAACCGCACAACCTCAAACAAACCATTGTCCGCAGCAAACTACCCAGCCTTCAGGAGAAGGCACCACACAACCCTGCCACAGCAACCTCTGCAAGACGTGCCGGATCATCGAAACGGATGCCATCATCTCACGTGAGAACACCATCCACCAAGTACATGGTACCTACTCTTGCAACTCGGCCAACGTTGTCTACCTGATACGCTCCAGGAAAGGATGTCCCGAGGCATGGTACATTGGGGAGACCATGCAGACGCTACGACAACGGATGAATGAACACAGCTCGATAATCACCAGGCAAGACTGTTCTCTTCCTGTTGGGGAACCCTTCAGCGGTCACGGGCATTCGGCCTCTGATCTTTAGGTAAGCGTTCTCCCAAGGCGGCCTTCACAACACACGACAGCGCAGAGTCGCTGAGCAGAGACTGATAGCCAAGTTCCGCACACATAAGGACGGCCTCAACCAGGATCTTGGGTTCATGACACACTATCTGTAACCCCCACAACTTGCCTGGACTTGCAAAATCTCACTCACTTTCCTGTCTGGAGACAATACACATGTCTTTAACCTGTGCTTAATGCTCTTTCCACTCACATTGTCTGTACCTTTAAGACTTGATTAGCTGTAAAGACTCACATTCCAATCATTATTCATGTAAATTGAATTTGTGTCTTTGTATGCCCTGTTTGTGATCAGAACTCCCACCCACCTGACGAAGGAACAGCCAGTTCCGAAAGCTAGTGGCGTTCGCTACAAATAAACCTGTTGGACTTTAACCTGGTGTTGTGAGACTTCTTACTGTGTTTACCCCAGTCCAACGCCGGCATCTCCACATCATGACTTTTCAGGGGACCCAGGTGTCACATCTCCCTCAGCTGCTGGGATGTGTGTCTGGTGTACTCAGTAGATTGTGCCAAATCTGTGTGTGACCCCACCAGTGACCATGGGTGTGTAACTGTGCTGGTGGATCTGGATGATGGAGAAGTGACAGTGCATCCTTTGGGGCACTGGCTGTTTTGTCCCCCAAGGTGGAACCTTCTGGCTCCTGCCTTGGCTGCAGTCTGCTCTTTGAATAGGGTTACCTATAGGGGAGAACAGAAAGAATCATCACTGTTTCAATGCTTCCCATTTCATCACATCTATCCTGCGTGCCCATATGCCACCACCAGGATGGTTGCCTCACCTTCTTACTCATGGCCAGTCCAGCCTTGCCATCTGCGAGTGATCATGCTTCCTAATCCCCAGTAATCTCCATCACCATCAGAGGCACATGACATGCATAAGCAGCTGGGATCAAGCGAATCCCTTGAAGAGTATAGGAGGTGTCGGAGTAGAGTTAAGAGAGAAATCAGGAGGACAAAAAGGGGACACGAGATTGTTCTGGCAGATAAGGCAAAGGAGAATCCAAAGAGCTTCTACAAATACATAAAGGGCAAAAGAGTAACAAGGGAGAGAGTAGGGTCTCTCAAGGATCAACAAGGTCATCTATGCGCAGATCCACAAGAGATGCGTGAGATCCTAAATAAATATTTCTCATCAGTATTTACTGTTGAGAAAAGCATGGATGCAGGAACAGTTTCTTTCCTTCTGCCATCAGACTTTTGAATGGACTTACCTTGCATTAAGTTGATCTTTCTCTACACTCTGGCTGTGGCACTGCATTCTGCGCTCTCTCCTTTCCTTCTCTGTGTGTGGTGTGCTTTGTCTGTGTAGCGCGCAGGAAACAGTGCTTTTCATTGTGTGCTAATACATGTGACAATCGTGAATCAAATCAAATCAAGATCATGTGGGTGCGGGGTGGTTTGAGGTTATGAAAGGCACTATATAAATGCACATCGTTCCTTCTGTATCTTTCATCCCTGCTTACTGATTCCCATATTTGTATGCCAGTTCTGCTCTGCTTATCACACTTTCACCCCTGGATCAGTGGGTTTGAGATCTACACCAGCACTTCAGTATGTAAGCTAGGCCTCGCCATGACAACGCTGAATTGGGGGGGGAAGTGCTATCCCTCAGCTCAAACACTGAGCTCATGTCCCTTTCATCTCTTGCAATGTTCCAAGTTGGTTTTGAGATGCGGTGGCCCTTTTTCCAGTGCAGGAAGGTACTTGGGCCTACAGGCATGCCCTGACCGATTCTTCACAGCAACAGCCGAGTGTCAAGTATCTGATGGCTGTCTATGAAATGTTGCTGGCTGCCATGTTTGCTGATAAAACAACCATTACATCTGAACATGGAATTGATTGTGGTGTGGTTTTACAGTGATAACATACTGTATTAGCATTGTACTAGTATTATATCACTGCCTAAGGCATGACTGTGCTCCATTAAGTAATAGATTTGGGGGAGGCCTACTGATATTATCGCTGGACAATTGGTCCGGGGGCTCGGCTGGTGTTCTGGAGACCCGGGTTCGGGTCCCACCACGGCAGATGGTGGAGTTTGAGTTCAGTAAAAGAAATTCTGGAGTTGGGAGTCTACTGGTGGCTGTAGGGCCGTTGTCGATTGTCGGGGGGGCCCATCAGGTTCACTGGTGTCCTTTGGCGGGGGGGTCTGCCGTCCTTGCCTGGTCTGGCCTCTGTGTGGCTCCGGAGCCGCAGCGGTGTGGTTGACTCTCAGCTGCCCGCCGGGGGCAACTAGGGATGGGCAATGGGTGCTGGCCAACCAGCGATGCCCATGTCCCACGAAGGAATAATAAAAAGATTATTAAATCTATATTTTTGAAGATGTAACTAGACACATAGATGAGGGAAGAGCGGTAGATGTAGTTTATGTGGATTTCAGCAAGGCGTTTGATAAGGTGCCCCATGCAAGGCTTATTGAGAAAGTGAAGGGGCATGGGATACAAGGGGACATTGCTTTGTGGATTCAGAACTGGCTTGCCCACAGAACGCAAAGAGTGGTTGTAGATGGGTCTTTTTCAGCATGGAGGTCGGTCAACAGTGGAGTGCCCCAGGGATCTGTTCTGGGACCCTTGCTCTTTGTGATTTTTATCAATGACCTGGATGAGGAAGTGGAAGGATGGGTTGGCAAGTTTGCTGATGACACAAAGGGTGGTGGTGTTGTTGATAGTGTAGAGGGATGTCAGCAGTTGCAATGAGACATAGATAAGATGCAAGACTGGGCAGAGAAGTGGCAGATGGACTTCAACCCAGATAAGTGTGTGGTGGTTCATTTTGGCAGGTCAAATAGGATGAAAGAATATAATATTAAGGGTAAGACGCTTGGCAGTGTGGAAGATCAGAAGGATCTTGGAGTCCGGGTTCATAGGAAGCTCAAAGCAGCGTCACAGGTAGAGGCTGTGGTTGAGAAGGCGTATAGAATGCTGGCCTTCATCAATAGAGGAATTGAGTTTAGAAATCGGGAGATAATGCTGCAGCTGTATAGGACCCTGGTCAGACCCCACCTGGAGTATTGTGCCCAGTTCTGGTCGCCTCATTACAGAAAGGATGTGGAAGCCATAGAAAGGGTGCAGAGGAGATTTGCAAGGATGTTGCCTGGATTAGGTGGCATGCCTAATGAGGATAGGTTGAGAGAGTTAGGTCTTTTCCCCTTGGAGAGGTGAAGGATGAGAGGTGACCTGATAGAGGTGTATAAGATGTTGAGAGGCATTGATAGAGAGGATTCTCAGAGACTTTTACCCAGGGCTGAAATGGTTGCCACAAGAGGTCACAGGTTTAGAGTGCTGGGGAGTAGGTACAGAGGAGATGTTAGGGGTAAGTTTTTCACTCAGAGGGTGGTGGGTGCGTGGAATCGGCTGCCGGTAGTGGTGGTGGAGGCGGATTCGATAGGGTCTTTTAAGAGACTTTTGGATAAGTTCATGGAAGTTAGTAAGATAGAGGGTTATATGTAAGCCTAGTAGGTGGGGACATGTTCGGCGCAACTTGTGGGCCGAAGGGCCTGTTTGTGCTGTAGCTTTTCTATGTTCTATGTTAGGGAACTTGGGGAAATGAATAGTGATGTATTGAGGATTGTACATATAACAGAGAAGGAGGTGCTGGAAGTCTTAAAGCGCATCAAGATAAATAAATCCCTGGGACCTGATGAAGTGTATCCCAGGACACTGTGGGAGGCTAGGGAGGAAATTGCGGGTCCTCTAGCCGAGATATTTGAATCATCGATAGTCACGGGTGAGGTGCCTGAAGATTGGAGAATGGCAAATATTGTGCCTTTTTTAAAAAGGGCTGCAGGGAAAAGCCTGCGAACTAAAGGCCAATGAGCCTCACATCTGTGGTGGGTAAATTGTTGGAAGGTATTTTGAGAGACAGGATTTACAGGCATTTAGAGACGCAAGGACTGATTAGGGACAGTCAGCATGGCTTTGTGAGTGGAAAATCATGTCTCACAAATTTGATTAGGTTTTTAGAAGGGGTAACCAAGAAGGTAGATGAGGGCAGTGCAGTTGATATTGTCTACATGGACTTTAGCAAGGCCTTTGACAAGGTACCGCATGGTAGGTTGTTGCATAAGGTTAAATCTCACGGGATTCAGGGTGAGGTATCTAAATGGATACAAAATTGGCTTCTTGGTGGTTGTAGAGAGTTGTTTTTCAAGCTTGAGGCCTGTGGCCAGCAGTGTGCCTCAGGGATCAGTGCTGGGTCCACTGTTATTTGTCATTGATATTAATGACTTGGATGAGAATATTGGAGGCATGGTTAGTAAGTTTGCAGATGACACTAAGATTGGTGGCATAGTGGATAGTGAAGAAAGTTATCTCCAATTGCAACGGGATCTTTATCAATTGGGCCAGTGGGCTGATGAATGGCAGATGGAGTTTAATTTAGACAAATGCGAGGTGATGCATTTTGGTAGATTGAACCAGGGCAGGACTTACTCAGTTAATGGTAGGGCATTGGGGAGAGTTACAGAACAAAGAGATCTAGGGGTACATGTTCATAGCTCCTTGAAAGTGGAGTCACAGGTGGACAGAGTGGTGAAGAAGGCATTCGGCATGCTTGGTTTCATCAGTCAGAACATTGAATACAGGAGTTGGGACATCTTGTTGAAGTTGTACAACACATTGTTAAGGCTACACTTGGAATACTGTGTGCAGTTCTGGTCACCCTATTATAGAAAGGATATCATTAAACTAGAAAGAGTGCAGAAAAGATTTACTAGGATGCTACCGGGACTTAATGCTTTGAGTTATAAGGAGAGGCTGGATAGACTGGGACTTTTTTCTCTGGAGCGTAGGAGGCTGAGGGGTGACCTTATAGAGCTCTATAAAATAATGAGGGGCATAGATAAGGTAGATAGTCAATATATTTTCCCAAAGGTAGGGGAGTCTAAAACTAGGGAGCATAGATTTAAGCTGAGAGGGGAGAGATACAAAAGCGTCCAGAGGGGCAATTCTTTCACACAGAGGATGGTGAGTGTCTGGAACAAGCTGCCAGAGGTAGTAGTAGAAGCGGGTACAATTTTGTCTTTTAAAAAGCATTAGATAGTTACATGGATAAGATAGGTATAGAGGGATATGGGCCAAATGTGGGCAATTGGGATTAGCTTAGGGTTTTTTAAAAAAATGGCGGCATGGACAAGTTGGGCCGAAGGGCCTGTTTCCACGCTGGAAACCTCTATGACAATATGGATTTTAATTGGTCTTTGCCACCACCAATCTGCCTTATCTATGGTCCAGAACAATCTCACAATTGGACCTATTGGAGAACAAGGTTATGCAGACATAGCGCAGCTGCAGGGTTAAATGCAAAGTCAGTGGCAGAACAAGTTTGTGCATTACTTTATTCAATTGGGCCAATTGCAGATGATATCATTGGCAGGCAAGCCATAGATGAATTATCTGCTAAGTCTGAAGATGTTTTAAAATCTTTTGACCTCTTTTTCAAACTGTGATCCAATAAGGTCTTGGACCATACCAAGTTTAACAGGACAGTCCAGTAGCCTGGAAGCCTTTCGATTCCTTTAACGGTGACCCATACCACATGGCAGAAGAATGCGAATACAGAGATCTGAAATCAGAACTAATCTGAGACCGTGTTACTTCGAGGCGATCGCTGCTTTCCTGTTGATTCTTACAATAGACATGTTCTGTGTTGTTACTGCCAAAAATCCAATTGGGATTAGTTTACGGGTTTAAAAAAAAGGGCAGCATGGACAAGTTGGGCCGAAGGGCCTGTTTCCATGCTGTAAACCTCTATGACCTCTTCCTCAGTTGCTGTGGCAAGCCTCAAGATCTGGAGTTCCTACTCCTGTGCACCTCCACTCATTATGGGTCTGCTTGTCCTGCAGGACACGGTGCAGAGTTAGAGGCATGTCAAGTGGTACCTAACCCCTTGTCTGCATGTATTCCCATCACACATACATGTCTTTCACACATTGCAGCCATGTGCACAGAAAAGGAAAACTGCAGGAGACAGACAATCTGGAAACTCCATGGCTTTTAGGAGTTGAGGCTCATCGTTAAACAATGGGATGTATGAATTCCACAGATGACAGTGAGGTAGCCTTATCGATGTCTCTATTTAATCAGAGACTTGATACAGTCTGCAATTCAAATATCAAAAGTCACATGATTTGAAGCAGCCATCTTAACAACTTGTTTGTTTAAAATCATTGAGTGAAAGTTCAAAATATGACATGTCTTTATAGGCATGAAAGCAATGATGAAAATGTGACATTATTGAGATCTTAGAATGTCGGTATGAAGTGGTAACAAAACTGGTTTCCATTTTTTTATCTGCATAAATGAAGGTTGTAGTCAAAGATCTAAATAATTCACTTCTATTTTTAAGGTCAAAGTAAATTGTCAGACGTAATTTCTGCGAGTTCCCAAATTTACCAAGGTGGTGTGATGCAACATGGCTTCAGTCCAAAGCTCTCTCAAAATCAGCTGATTAGAAACATTCATGGAGGTCCGAGAATGAATGATAATATAGGGAGCGACTAATAAATTAGTGCAGCAAGCCGGGAGATTCCAGCGGGGCCGGATTAGCACGATCCGCGCTGGGCGTCTGGCCCCGAGTGCCTCTCCCAGTGCCAGATTTATGGCACCGGCAGCTGCACGCCGGAAGTAGGCGTGAAGCTGCAGGGGGGATTTTAATGTTATTTAAATGTGATTCGCGGGCCTGGGTCTGAAGTCTCTGGGCCCGCTAGCATCTCCTCCCCTGCCAGAGTGTTTCACTCCAGCAGGGTTTAGAGTAGCATCCCACTTTCGGGGAGCTAGCGACCCGACTCCGCTGGAGTGAAGAGGGGGCAATCAGGACCTCCCCCAAAGTGTCAGGAGGTGGGGGGGGTGCCCCCTGGGCATTTGCACCCTGGCAATGCCAGCCTGTGCCCCTAGCACTGCCCAAGGGTCAAAGTGCGAATGCCCAGGGGCACCTTGGCACTGCCCATCAGGCATGGGGCAGTGCCAAGGGGGTGGGGCATATGGGGCAGGGACTAGGAGACGTAGCCTAGGGGGCGATTGGTGGGATGGGGGTGTCCTGCTGCCAATCTGCATAGGGATTGGTGAGGGAAAGAGGGGGGCCAGCAATTGTTTCCCCTGGAAAAAAAAATCGGCGGCGGGCTGGAAGGTGGAGGGTCAGAGCTCGGCCCAGGAATGGTGGAGGTCCAGTGATCGGGCCGTGGGGAAGCGGAGAGTGGCGTTGCAGTGTTGCAGGGCTGGCCAGCGATCGGGAGGCCATCAGTGCGGGGCCATTGCACATGCGCCGATCTCAGCAGTGACAGATCGGCATCTGCACGATGGCCCCGCTCAGCGCGCTGATTTCAGTCTTTCTGGTGGGAATAGGCCCCACCCCCTGGTTTTTAATGATATTCACGCTGGTGGCCTCTGCAGGGCACAGAATGTGGGAGATTCTTCTCCGAACTCCCACTGAAAAAAACAGCGTGAATTACTCCAGATTTCACACAAATTCGACACTGAATTTTTTTGGAAGAATTACGGCCATTGTGTCGGAGCCTACAATATATCTTTCCCAAATCACAGATTGCATTATTCAGAGCATGCCTGTAAGATTTCCTATCTTTTTCTCACATGTTATCCATTCTATAGCAGGAATGTGTAACCTTTTGAAGTTGGGAAATGGACTCACCCATTATAAAAGTGAATTTGCCAGACTTTTTGTATAGTAAATTCGTAATAAATAAAAAGGAACAGTTTGCAAATATGATTGCTGCCAAATTATTTTGAAAGGAATTGCAAATAATTTGGGGCAGGCAGGATATAACAGGGAGGGATGTGTTTGATGGTGGAAAGTCATGGACACTAAGAATGGACAGTACAGAACTAGACTAGAAAGATTCCAGGGAGAGTTGTAGGAACATAGCCTGGAGGCAATTGAGCATTTCAAACAGCACTTCTGCTGATTAAAGCACAGTTTTGAGAATGCAGCACACTGGTTGGCACTGCTGCCTCACAGCTCCAGCTCCAGGACCCGGCATTGTGTGACTGTGTGGAGTTTGCACATTTTCCCCACCCTCTAGGTGCTCCGGTTTCCTCCCACAGTCAAAAGATATGCAGGTTAGGTGGACTGGACGTGCCAGATTGTCCCTTCATGTTCCAAGGTGTGTAGGTTAGATGGATTAGCCATGGTAAATGTGTGGGGTTACAGGGATAAGGCAGGGGAGAGGGCCTGGGTAAGATACTCTGTCAGAGAATTGGTGCAGACCTAATGGGCAAAATGGCCTCTTCTGCACTGTAGGAATTCTATGATAAGTTAAAGTGACTTCGAAGCTAGATCAGCAGTTATAGTATTCTTGTCAGCCAACATGGAAGAAGCTGTGTATAAAATCTCAGGCTTTTGCAATCACACCTAATTCATTGGCAAGGCTGTTGATGGGCTCCACTTCACAATAGTTTTGAACATTTAGCATGCTAGAGTCCTCGGGTGATTTTAACTCCATGCAAGTGGGCATGTTAGAAGTAGGTTCCTCATGTTCACCAATACAGGTTCTACGAAAGGACTTACAGTAAAATGCATAGAGCCCTCGAATTTTGGCCAGTTTTCTGATTCTCCTGGGACCATTTCATGTAGAAATCTTTAACGTCCAGACTTCTTCTTCTAAGCTAAAGAGGTCAAAAAAATCACCAGAAGGGTCCTCACTTTGGATATTTTTGAACTACAGAAGTTATTTTTGTTTTGGCAAAATATTTCAGCAAGGAATTGGCCTTAACATTCGACCTTGCAACATCATAACTTATGCACTGTCAGTCTCTTCTTAAGAATTAAATTTCCAATTTCTTTCCAATTCTGTCCAACAGCTCATTTTCAATGGCTATCCTTGGCTTTGGTTCTGAGTAAACTATTTTTTCACTTCTATTTGCTTTACTCAGATTAATCTTTCAAGCATCTTTCATCAGGATCCTGATTACTTCTTTTTGCATTCAATCATAAGCTTTCTTTAGTGACTGCAATTTATTCCGTTTCATTCGTGCATCTGAGGTTATCAATTTTCTATGGATCTTGAACTCAATTCGAAAATTATTCAAACACTCATACCAAAAATTACTGTCGTCATTCCCTTCCCCCTTGTTGCATCCCTGGTTTTCTGAGGTTCACCAATCATGGTTCAATGAAGCCATGGTATCACAATGGGCGAAGAACTAACTCATCTTCTACAGGGACTGAACATGTACCATCAGCATTATTGAACGTCACACTAACTCATTATTCCTCTGAAACAAGCAGCAGTTTCTGGAGTCTGTACATGTGTCGTTAAACATAGAAATTTGGACATCGCTGTCAGTGATTCATGATAGGTGCACTGTTAAATTCACCCTAGACTGCAATCAGGAAGAAATTACTGAACTGATGACAGTTTTTAATAATATTTAATAATCTTGCTGTGAAAACCCTTGAAAAAGTTATACTTTGTTCAATACTGCTTAATTGGGTTTTTGAACTTTGTGCTACATTCAAAATTACTGCTGTAAACCTTCTCTGGCCCTGTAAAGTTAATTTTATGTTTTTGGAATATCAAATTTCTCCTTTATCAATTAAAATATTATCATGGGTGGGATTTTCCAGGCACGCTCGCCCCAAAACCAGAAAATCCCAACCGGGGTCAACGGAACTTTGCATGGTCCACCGTGCCCGCACCCCCCGGCTATGATTCCCATGGTGGGCGGGATGGGAAAATTCCCTCTTATAGCTTCCACTTTATTTGATGCTCTGTAAAATTTAATTAAAACTGCAGGATAATCAAAGAATTTTACTTTCTGGTCTACGGTCTGTGAGAATACTTAAATATGATTGACTTCCTCTGTTTGATGCCATCATTGTTGCCGGACGCCTGGAGATTCTTTTGACTTGTACCAGATTCCATCTGACCTCAAGAAAGGGGAAATCTACATCACAGAGATTGCTAGATTTTTTTGGGTAGTATTCTAGGAGGGCAATAGTATGTGCTATTGCTTCGCTGCTGATGGTAAAATCTGGATCTATTTGTTCAGATGATAACACATTGTTGTCTCACTTTTTCAGACCTTTCCAACTTTGATCTACAAACTAATTTGATTGGTGTGGCGCCAAAATCACATTCATGGGTTCTTGAAGTAACTCTAAATGAAGGCCAAGGATATTTATATAATGCAGCAAATGAACCTTGGGATTGAACTGGATGCTCTACCGTAACAAATGATTCTCACATTGAAAACAAATGAAGTATAAACAAGAACGGCTGAAGAAAACTACAGATTGAGTGGGAATAAAAGTCAACTTAAATCAGTGAGGTCAACATGCTTAGAAACTACTGTAACTTCAAAGCAATTAACTAGCTAAGGAAGCAAATACAAGAAAATATTAAACTAAAATATACTGAAGAAGAGTAGTCAAAAGACCATATGAACACAATTTTAATTTACAAAAGTAACAAGAATGGTATACTGAATTTCAAATAAATGTCAAAACTGTAAATACTTAACATCATGATGCAACCACTAAATAAAACACATTACTCAGAACACCAGCGGTAATTCATTTTCTTTCTCCTTTTGGTTTTCCTACCCCATTTTTCAACTAAGCAGGCAATGACATGAATGGTAATGGTATGCAACAACTGCAAGGCCAAATATGAGTGCTGGGTTGGAAATTCTAGCTCCATATAGTATTAAACATTGCTTCATTGATGCCTGACACAATAATATCATCCTAGCCTTAATTTTGTTTTGCATTAAGACATGACCCACTTCTTAGGGTAGGGAACTGTGACGACATGGTTAAGGTTATTTATTCATGTAAGTCACACAACCATTCCTCGACAAAAAGTATGCTTATTTTAAGATATCCAAGGATTAACAATTATGTTTTGACAATTTCTTTCCCTCTTCTGGAACAGCACTCCATGTGGGAAGCACATCTGGAGTAATAAAAAGGAGACCTTTCATTTAATAAACAACAGAAGAGATGTGAAATGGAAAATAATAACTACCAATGCAAAAGGACTTCAGTAAACATCCACATTGTAATTGCAATCTTGGTAATGACCAGCAGCAGAATTATAGGTAACTGCAACAATGAGTAATGTCACAAAAACTGATCGTAATTGTGATTAACAGTAAAGTCGCTGTCAGGTAACATCACATTAATCTAAAACACAAGGATACAAGGTGGTAATTACATCACCATCAGGGGTATTACTATTCAGAGCAGTTGTGTTTTCTTTTCTCATCTCATGATCTCCTGTGCATTATAGCCCAGAGATATCTCTAATTTCCAAACAGCAGGGACTATAGTGGGAAGACAATGGGAAAGTCATAGATTTCATTGATTTTAAAAGGACCTTCCAGCAACCAATGATTAATCTTATTTTATAAAAAGTCTGATTCACAGAGAAAGAACCATGAAAATTAGAAATCCTTATCAAAACAATCACAGCCACATTCATAAAATTGACCCCATTGATTTGATCTTCTCTGAACTGACAGTAATTCTGAGCAGACTTTTCTCTCAGTGCAGTTAACCTTTGTATTAAAGTGGTGCCATCAGCAAAGGAAACAATGGTATTTGTAATTGCATGCACCAAGTCATCAATGAAATGCAGATACAAATGCTCCTCCCCTTGTTTTATGAAACAAAGATCCTCTTCCCCTAATTACATTGTTGCATCCTGTTAAAATCTCAACAACTACAGCTTCAGAAGCATGCTTCTCTGTAAAGTAAAAATGTTGCAACCTGCCAAATGCTCCATAAAATGTAATTGGCTGCTATTTTAATTTAAGAAGCTGCTCGCTCCATTTCTGGACAATTTGATGAGCATTTTGTTTCAACTGTTCATTGCTTTGGAGCCTAACCAGTGACCAATCTAGAGTTACAGCTGAGATTTGGTGCAATTTCTCATTTAGTATTTGTTTCTAGTAACCCCAAAGTGCATGACAGAAGGGTGGTATTTGTCGGCAATTGCTGGTTTGTCTTTGTTTTCCAATAAGACATGATAACGTCACTAGAAAGACAGTTATAATAAATGAGACATGGAATCAACTTGTTCTTCCAATAGGACTCAGAACACGAGCATCCACATCAATAAGAACATTAATTTTTGGGGGGAACAAGGTTTTTGAGCAACATTCTTAATTTTGGGCTCGATCTTAATTAGACTGGCTAGATTGCTGCACCTCAATGGAATTTTAACTTCAGGCTGTTGCTTTCCTATATTGACACAATTGCTTTTTTTTTATTCATTCATAGGATGTAGACGTTGTTTGACTAGGCCAGCATTTATTGCCAATCCTTAATTATCCTTGAGAAGCTAATGGCAAACCACCTTCTTAACAACCAAGTGGCTTTTCAGGCAGTCTCAAAGTGAGTAAAGAGTCAATTGCATTCCTGAGAGTCTGAAGTCACATATAAGCCCAGGTAAGGCAGTAGATTTCCTTCCCCAAAAATGTATTAGTGAACATGTTATGACAATCTGGTAGTTTCATGGTCACCATTTCTGAAACTAGCTTTTTCATCCATATTTATTTAAATAATTTAATTTCAATTTCCCTGCTGTCATTATAGAAATAGATTTCATCTCTCCAGGTACTTAGCCTCAGCCTCTGGATTACTTGCCCAGTAACAAAACACTGTGCGTCAATGCAGCAAAAAGCAAAGGTCTGATGCAGATTTATTTTCCTTCCTAACCTAACATTGATACCAACCATAGTCCTCCATTGCTACCTCAGCTGCCATCTCTGCAAAGGCCAGAATGTGGTGGTCTATTTGGTTCTGTACAACATATACAGTCCTATTACTAACTCATCATTCACGAAATAATTTATAACAAGCAAGAGTTTCAAAATTGTATGTTCATTGTCCAATGTGGCACATGGCATGTCCAATGCAATCTTATCATTGAGGATATTGAAGTGTTCAAAAAAATGCGGTTTAGCTAGAAACTTATGACAAAAGCTATGTTGAGTAACGTGATGTATAAATTGTCAGGTGTTATAATTTGTTGCATAAACATTAACTATCATTTGTCAATGATTTAGCAAACAAGTAATTCAGTAGTGAGCTTCCAGCTTAGCCTCACAATGGCTATACTGAGTAAGATCATTTCAAACTGGTATTGGCCAGATTCTTGGTGAATTTAGTTTACTCTGGTGATTAGCAGCTAACTCTGCCATAGATCGGCTTTGGAGTATCACATGAACAGGCTCAGTTGTGATGTTCAATACTTGTGGACACTCATGAAGATTCACATAGCTAATGAGCACTTGGGTGAGGTACAAGAAGTCAAGTGAGACTTGGGAATATATTCCAGAAAAGAGTCAGTATTTTCACAAGAGAAAGGACAGGAAAACATTGGCAGGAAAAGCTGTAAAAAAATCTCAAGTTGTTGAAAATTGTACTTAAAGATCACATTTAAAATATTTAAAAATCATGAATTCTTATTCCATTGAAGATAGAACTTGATGTTAATATTCTCACATAAACAATGAGGTGCCAATAACTAAGCATTATAACAAATAGCAATTTATTCCCATTCAACAAAAATATTAAATGTGGGCACTTAACACCAATACAAAGCGATATCATATTCAGTGAGTCAGTCACTGTTGCTATGGTGCACTGCTAAGTACCAAGCGACCCAATGATATACCAGGTCACAGGCATTTTTACATGGCATCTTCTTCTTTTATAATCATCTTACTCACTTTTGCTTCATTGTGATGTTTATTGAAAAAAACGAAATCTTAGAATAGAAATTATTTGGACTGGAGAATCCATCTTAATAGGATATGCACATCAAAAATATTCTTGCTTGGAAAAAGAAAATGAAAACTTGTCTTCCAATATGTGTTTGACAACTCGAGATGCTGGGATTATTTTCAATGGAGCAAAGAAAGCTAAGTGGGGATTTTTTTTAAAAATGAGAGTTTTGATGGTGAGTAGGAAAAGACTGCTGTTGAGGGGAATGAACTCTCTGGGGGAAGCAGCAGCAGCCAAATTCATTGCACCATGGTTGGTTCTGCTGCAGAGGGGAGGGGTAAAAAGTGTGCCAGTGCAATAGTTATAGGGGATTCAATTGTAAGGGGAATAGATAGGCGTTTCTGTGGCCACAAATGAGACTCCAGAATGGTACGTTGCCTCCCTGATGCTAGGTCAAGGATGTCTCGGAGAGGCTGCAGGACATTCTGAAGGGGGAGGGCAAAGTGATTGTAGTACACATTGCTACAAGCGACATAAAATGGTAAAAAAGGGGATGAGGTCCTAAAAGCAGAATACAGAGAGCTAGGAAGAAAGTTAAGAAATCGGACCTCAAAGGTAGTGATCTCAGGATTACCGGTGCCACGTGCTAGTCAGACTAGAAATGACAGGATATAACGGATAAATACGTGACTGAAGAGATGGTGCCAGGAGGAGGGTTTCAGATTCCTGGGACATTGGGACCGGTTCTGGGGGAGGTGGGACCTGTACAAATTGGATGGGTTACACTTGGGTAGGACTGGGACTGATGTCCTAGGGGGAGTGTTTGCTAGAGCGGTTGGGGAGGGTTTAACTAATATGTTGCGGGGATGGGAACCTATGTAAGGAGTCAGAGAAGGAGGGAGCAAGGACAAAAACAAAAGGTAGAAACAGGAATAAGAAAAGTGATAGGCAGAGAAACCAAGGACAAAGTTCAAACAGGGATATAGAGAAAAATACTGAGATCAAGACAAACAATGTTAAAAAGACAAGCTTAAAGGCTCTGTACCTTAATGCGTGGAGCATTTGCAATAAAGTGAATGAACTCATCGCGCAGATAGATATAAACGGATACAATATAATTGGGATTATGGAGACATGGCTGCAAGGTGACCAGGGATGGAATTGAATGTCCCAGGGCATTTTAGGAAAAGGTGGTGGAGTGGCATTGCTGGTTAAAGAGGAAATTAACACAATAGTGAGAAAGGATATTGGCTCTGACAATGCGGAGTCTGTATGTAGAGTTGAGAAATACCAAGGGGCAAAAAACATTAGTGGGTGTCATATATAGACCCCCAAACTGCAGTGGTGATGTTGGGAATGGCATTAAACATGAAATTAATGATGCATGTGATAAGGAAATATCGATGATCATGGGTAATTTTAATCTGCACATAGATTGGGCAAATCAAATTCGCCACAATGCCGTAGAGGAGGAATTCTTGGGAGTGTATATGAGATAGTTTTCTTGACCAATACATGGAGGAACCAACTAGAGAGCAGGCTATCTTAGACTGGGTACTGTGTAATGAGAAGGGAATCATTGCCAATCTAGCCAATCTAGCTGTATGAGACTCCTTGGGGATGAGTGACCATAACATGATAGAATTTTTTATCAAGATGGAGAGTGAAGTTGTTGATTCGGAGACTAGGGTGCTGAATCTTCATAAAGGAAACCATGACGATATGAGGCGTGAGTTGGCCTTGATAGATTGGGGAGAGTTACTTAAAGGGATGACAGTGGATAGACAATGGCAAACATTCAAGGAATGCATGGGGGAACTGCAGCAACTGTTTATTCCTGTCTGGCACAAAAGCAAAATGGGTAAGAGGGCCAATCCATGGCTTACAAAGGAAAGTAGAGAGAGTATCCAATCTAAGGAAGAAGCATACAAATTGGTCAAGAAAAATAATAGGTCTGAGGATTGGAAGCAGTTTAGAATTCAGCAAAGAAGGACCAAGGGATTGATTAAGAAGGGGAAAATACAGTACAAAAGTAAGCTTGCAGGAAACATAAAGACTGACACTAAGAGTTTCTATAGATACGTGAAGAGAAAGAGATTGGTGAAGACAAATGTAGGTCCCCTACAGACAGAAACGGGGGAATGTATAATAGGGGACAAAGAAATGGTTGAGCAACTGAATACACACTTTGGTTCTGTCTTCACAAAAGAGGACACAAATCAAATGCCAGATATGTTGGAGAATGCAAGATTTAGTGAGATGGAAGAACTGAGGGAGATCAATATTAGTAGAGAAATTGTATTGGGAAAGTTGATGGGATTGAAGGCGGATAAATCCCCAGGGTCTGATAATCTACATTCCAGAGTACTTAAGGAAGTGGCTCTCGAAATAGTGGATTCTATAGACTCTGGAACAGACCCTGTAGATTGGAGGGTAGCGAATGTCACTCCAATATTCAAAAAGGGAGGTAGAAAGAAAACAGGGAATTATAGAACAGTAAGCTTAACATCGGTAGTGGGGAAAATTCTCGAATCTATTATCAAGGACTTTATAGCAGAGCATTTAGAAAGCAGTGGCAGGGTCAGACAGAGTCAGCCTGGGTTTATGAAGGGGAAGTCATGCTCGACAAATCTGTTGGAATTATTTGAAGACGTAACTAGTAGAGTTGACAAGGGGGAACCAGTAGATGTGGTATATTTGGACTTTCAGAAAGCGTTTGACAAAGTCCTGCACAACTGATTATCGTGCAAGATTAAAGCGCATGGAATTGGAGGAAGTGTATTGAGATGGATAGAAAACTGGTTGGCAGAGAGGAAACAAAGAGTAGGAATTAATGGGTGCTCTTCAAATTGGCAGGCAGTAACTAGTGGGGTGCCACAAGGATCGGTTCTAGGATCCCAGCTATTCACAATATATATTAATGATTTGGATGAGGGAACAAAATGTAACATCTCGAAGTTTGCAGATGATACCAAGTTGGGTGGGAGAGTGAACTGTGACAAGGATGCAGAGATCCTTCAGAATGATCTGGACACATTGGGTGAATGGGCTAATCAATGGCAGATGCAGTATAATTTGGATAAGTGTGAGGTTATTCACTTTGGAAGCAAAAACAAGGCAGATTACTACCTGAATGGCTGTAAATTGGGAGAGGGGAGTGTGCAGCGGGACCTGGGTGCCCTTGTGCACCAGTCACTGAAGGTAAGCATGCAGCAACAGCAGGTGGTAAAGAAGGCAAATGGCATGTTGGCCTTCATTGTGGGAGGTTTTGAGTACAGGAGCAGAGATGTGTTGTTGCAACTATACAGGGCCTTGGAAAGACCACACCTAGAGTATTGTGTGCAGTTTTGGTCTTCTTTTCTGAGGGAGGATGTTCTTGCTCTCGAGGGAGTGCAGTGAAAGTTTACCAGGCTGATTCCAGGGATGGCAGGATGATGTATGAGGAGAGATTGACTAGGTTAGGATTGTTTGTTTTCGCTGGAGTTCAGACAAATGAGTGGGGATCTCATAGAAACTTACAAAATTCTAACAGGTCTAGACAGGATAGATGCAGGGAGGATGTTCCCGATGGTGGGGGAGTCCAAAACCAGCAGTCACAGTTTGAGGATTCAGAGTAGACCATTTATGACGGAGGTGAGGAAACATTTCTTCACCCAAAGAGTGGTGAGCCTGTGGAATTCATTACCACAGGAAGTAGTTGATGCCAAAATACTGAATGCATTCAAGAGGCAGCTGGATATGGCACTTGGGGCAAATGGGATCAAAGGTTATGGGGGAAAAAGCAGAATTAGGCTATTGAGTTGGATGATCAACCATGATCTTAATGAATGGCGGAGCAGGTTCGAAGGGCCAAATGGCCGCCTGCTGCTCCTATCTTCTATGTTTCTATGTTTCAATGACTATTTCCTTTGCTAGGTAGTCTGAGGATAGATCATCAATTAAAAAATGTCATGAAGAGTGAGCAGAGAGATTTTTTAAAATTACCTTCAGATGGCTGTTGGTGCAGGGGTGCATTGCATGGGCAACATTGAAACCAAGATCATTGCACTTTTCAAAGAAAAATGAGTAAATATTTGAAGCAGAACAATATGGAGTTAAAGGTGGGAGGGCAGTTCAGTAAGATTTCTCTACCTAAGCAAAGACAGAGACATAATTGACTATACCACTGTTGTTGATACATTTCAAACCCATTCATTTGAGCTAAACTGTTTATAATAACTTACTGAGTGCCCACATAGGGTGCACTGTTTGCTCAAAATATTTAAAGAATCAAAGAAGAAAATATATTTTAATGTAAATAATTGGTTTCTACTAAAAAAACACTTGTAACCTGTTCAATAATAGCTTTAATTTTAAAGTAATACGTTTAAAAGGCGCTAACTAAAATTCTAGGATATACATTTAAATGGTGCAAACTAAAATTCAAGGATATACATTTAAATGGTGCAAACTAAAATTCTAGGATATACATTTAAATGGTGCAAACTAAAATTCTAGGATATACATTTAAATGGTGCAAACTAAAATTCAAGGATATACATTTAAATGGTGCAAACTAAAATTCAGTTGCACTTGTCAACATTCCTCAGATCATACAGGCGATATTAGCCAGGTAATATTGTCAAATTACTGTACTTAAAATCCTCCAAAATATTCATCAGAACGTTTGCAGTCAGTATCTTCTTTCATGTCACCATGAAATTCAAATGTTACCACAAAGAAGAAGACAATAGCTGTGCTTCTCAGGACATTAATTGCCATTCCGGGAAATGGGGCAAGTTTGGCAAAACCAAGCACGTGGAAGAAATGTGTTGCCAAAAATCAATCTAGGAATGATTTTGCAAGTTCTATTCCAATTTATAAGGGGGATTAGTGCTTCAGACGTTGTAAAATAAATCAACGCCTGAAGGTGCTTCGCTCCAAAAGTTTGCCAAGAATGCTCGAAATTCTCCAGTCTGTTAGAAGTCAGCAGAAACAATGCCAATAGAGAGCTTTATTTTCTCCACAATCTTCGACAAAGCATTATCACTTGCAACTTGAAATATTATGCCCATTGCTGATGTGCTGGTCATGAGTATATGTGACAATTTTTATTTACAAATCACGGATTAGAATGACTAACAACATTTCGGGGTCGGTATGAACATTTGTAGATAACAAAAAAATTAAATCGGAAACTCGTGTACCAAATAAGTTTGCATGTTATGGGATTCACTCCTTTAAACTGGTGAAAAGGTACTCGACTCCGAGTATTTTAGGTTGCAAAGTGTACTCACATAGCTTCAGACAAGATGTAGAAAGGTTATTTAATTCAAGAGGTATCAAGAGAGTTCCTGAAAAGAGAATCGATCGGGGGTTTAAATGTTCCCAATCTCGAGGTTATTTTGTTCATTCAAGGAGGAGAGGGATGGGTAGGGAGAGATCCACCAGTAAATGCCTCATCAACACATCGCTTCCAAACTGTGAATCAGCCATCTCGCCCGTCTGGTACCGCGAATAGATTCCACATTTAACATAAATTACAATAATAGCCTTTCAATCCTGAATATCCCACAATAAAACCTTGGCCAATACCGGCCCAAATGAATGCTTTACTTTTTTTTGTCTTTGAGTGGTCAGAAACTTATAAAACAAATAAAGCACAAAATCTTACCGCAAAAACCAAAGAGATGGGAAAATGCAGCAGCTTATTCTGGTGGCACAAATCTCCGGTTTGGCTCCAATCCGGCTTGTCCCGAGTTGTTATTATTTTAGTTTGGAAAACACCAAGCGGGGAGCGATGGACAACAGGCTCACATCGCGCGGCCCGGCGTTGCCTAACTAACTCCCTTCAAACAAACCCAAACGGCACTCGCACTGCCCTGACCCCCTTCCCCACCCCCACAAATACACGTGGTAGAGCCGACGTCGCTCCCTCAAGAGAGCGAATGGGAAAGGGCATTGTTTGGGGGAGGGGGGTTGCTGGCACTTCTTCATTACTGAGTTTTTTTTTGACCCTACGGCTCTTCATTATACCCACACGTTTTAACAATCTGCTTAACACAGTATACAAAGCACAAGGCAGATTGAAATACCGGCTCCCTTTCAAGATTTCGCTGCAATTTATTAGAATATGTCCAAATGATCTGAACATTCTGTGTAAATGTGTTTGAGAAATTGAACGCGAGAAGTAGGGGTTAATGTTAAGGTTGAGTTTTACAGTTTAATAGACTGGGAGATGTGATTGCCTGTGCCTGGAGCTGTGCGAGTCGCCCTCTGCAAAGGACACTCGCGCCCTCTTCCTACAGCCCAGCATCATTGTTGCAATACAAAACTTTGCTCTTCTCAGTATGGGCCCAACTAAAGGAAGAACACACTAACTTTTTTATATATAGTGAGTGCCTTTTATAACCACCGGATGTTCCAAAGCCCTTCACAGCCAATAAAGTGTTTTTTTTAGTACAGTCACTGTTGTAATGCTGGAAAATCTGACAATTTACCCACAGTAAGATCCCCCACAGCAGCATTCAGATGATGATAAGACCATCTGGGTTTTTTTTGATGATTGAGGGATAGATGTTAGCAAGGACAGAGGGGATCTCCCAGATCAACCTCAAATCGGGCTACCATATAATTATGTTCACTTGAGAGACCAATTGGCTTAACATCTCAGCAAAGTACATCACTCCTGGTGTCCTGTACTGAAAGGTTAGTCTAGACTACAGACTCAAGTCTCTAAATTTGGGATTGAACCCTCAATCTTCTGCCACAAGAGGTAAGAATGCTCCTACTTGGCTGGCATCCGATAAATAATGGGACAGGAAAATCTCATTTCACCAACATGGGCATTGAACTGAATCCTAGAAAGGGTGTAGTAGAGATTCATTTATTCGATGTAATGCAGGCAGCACACCAACTTCATGCTGCCTTCTCAGTATTATGAGTGTTCCCTGCAGCCAAGCATTTCCTGCACTGTTCCTTGGTTGCACACTCCAGCAGGGAGCCCAATAGCCTGAGTGGTTAGCAGAACTTAAAGCTAGCCTGCACCTTGAAAAGTCAATGTGCATTGTGACTGGAATGAGGTGGGGCGAAAGTGACTGCCCTTGACATCAAGGCAGCATTTGACCAAGTGTGACATCAAGGAGACTAATAAAATTGAAGTCAGTGAAATCAGAGGGAAAGTTCTCCTGAGGTGATTGCCGCAGGAGTTCCTTAGGGCAGTTCCCTAGGACCAACGATCTTTGGCTGCTCTGTCATAAAATCAGAAGTGGGAATTTTCACAAATTTCACAGTTTTGAGTTCCATCGCGACGCCTCAGATAATGAAGTGGTCCATGCCTACATGTAGCCAGAACCTGGACAACATTTAGGCTTGGGATGGTTAGTGGTAGGTAACATTCACTTCAATCAAGAGTGAGATGATCACCATCTCCAACAAATGGAAATCTAACTATCTCCTCTTGACATTCAAAAGCATTATCATCACATGTTTGAGGGTTACCACTGACCAGAAATGCAACCGAACAGCCACGTATATACGTGGCTACAAGAACAGATCAAAGGCTGGGTATTCCGTGGGAGGTGACTCACTTCTTGACCCTCCAAAACCTTTCCCCCATCTACAAAGCACACTTCAGGAATTTGAAGGAACAAATCTCCACGCACTTGGATGAATTTGGTTCCAATAACATTCAAGAGGTTGGACACTATCCAGGACAAAGCAGCCCACTTAATTGCTATCTCATCCACATCATAACTATTCATCCCCTCCACCACCAGTGTACAGTGACCACAGTATCTACAAGATGCACTGCAGCAACTCACCACAGCTTCTTTGGCAGCATCTCCCAGTTACACAATCTCTACAATTTAAAAAAAACAAGGTCAGCTGGTGCACAGGAACACCATCACCTCCAAGTTCTCCTCCAAGTCAGATACCACTCCGACTAAATATATTGCTGTTATTTCTTCATTATTGGGTCAAAATATTGGATCCCCCTCCCTAATGGTGAGGCAGTGGTGCAGTGATATTGTAACTGGATAATGCTCTGGGGACCTGGTTCAAATCCCATCATGGCAAATGGTGGAATTTAAACTCAATAAAACTCAAAGTAAAGTCTCGTGATAACCTTGAAACCACTGTCAATTGTTGTAAAAAACCCAACTAATGCCCTTTAGGGAAGGAAACCTCTCATTCTTACCTGGTCTGGTCTACATGTGATTTCAGACCCACAGAAATGTGGTCTGCTACAAATGAAACCACATGCACCAGGTGGTATCAACCAAGGCACCAGGAAAAACAATGGCAAACCCAACCCTGTTGACCCTGCAAAGTCCTCCTCACGAATGTCAGGGGCTTGTGCTAAAATTGGGAAAGCTGTCTCATAGATTAGTCAAACAACAGCCTGACATAATCATACTCACTAAATCATACTTTACAGGTTATGTCCCAGTCCTGGCCAGACCCAGCAGACATGACAGCACAATAGAATCATAGAATCGTAGAATGCCTACAGTGCAGAAGGAGGCCATTCGGCCCATCGAGTCTGCACCAACCACAATCCCACCCAGGCCCTATTCCCATAACCCTACATATTTACCCTGCTAATCCCCTGACACTGGGGTCAATTTAGCATGGCCAATTCAGCCTAACCCGCGCATCTTTGGACTGTGGGAGGAAACCCACGCAGACACGGGGAGAACATGCAAACTTCTCACAGACAGTGACCCAAGGCTGGAATCGAACCCAGGTCACTGGAGCTATGAGGCAGCGGTGCTAACCACTGCACCACCTTGCCGCCCAACAGTCAGGACGGAATTGCCCTGGAGTTCTCAACATCAACTCTGGACCTCATGAATTCTCATGGCACAAGTTCAAATATGGGCAGGGAAATCTCCTGCTGATTGCCATGTACCATCGCTCTTTAGCTGACAGGATCCTCCATGTTGAACACCACTTAGAGGAAGCACTGAGGATGGCAAGGCTGCAGAATGTTCTCTGAATGGGAGACTTCAATGTCCATCTCCAAGAGTGCCTCAGTAGCACCATGACAGACCAAGCTGACTAGGTCTTAAAGTGGAGATGCCGGCGTTGGACTGGGGTGAACACGGTAAGAAGTCTCACAACACCAGGTTAAAGTCCAACAGGTTTATTTGGTAGCAAATACCATAAGCTTTCGGAGCACTGCTCCTTCGTCAGATGGAGTGGAAATGTCATTTCCACTCCATCTGACAAAGGAGCAGTGCTCCGAAAGCTTATGGTATTTGCTACCAAATAAACCTGTTGGACTTTAACCTGGTGTTGTGAGACTTCTTACCTAGGTCTTAAAGGACATAGCTGCTGGACTGGGACTGTAGCAGGTGGTGAGGAAACCAAATATATTTGATGTCACTTCACCAACCTGCCTGCCGCAAATACATCTGTCCACGACAGTATGGATAGGACTGGCTACTGCACAGTCCTTGTGCAAACAAAGTCCCATCTTCACACTGAGGATACCCTCCATTCATGCTGTGTGGCACTACCACCAGGCCAAATGGAACAGACTTCGAATAGATCTAGCAACTCAAGACTGGGCATTCATGAAGCACTGTGGGCTCTCAGCAGTAGAATTGAACTCAACCAATATCTGTAACTCGTGGCCTGCCATATCCCCCATTCTACCATTACCACCAAGCCAGGGGATCAATTACCATCAAGCCAGGGGATCAACACTGATTCAATGAAGAATGCAGGAGGTCATACCAGAAGCAGCACCAGGCATTCCTAAAAATGAGATGTCACCCTGGTGAAGCTACACTACTTGCATGCCAAACAGCATAAGCAGCAAGTGATAAACAGAGCTAAGCAATTCCACTACCAATGGATCAGATCTAAGCTCTGTGGTCCTGCCACATCAAGCCATGAATGGTGGTGAACAATTAAACAACTCACTGGAGGAGGAGGCTCTACAAATATCCCCATCTTGAATAATGGAGGAACCCAGCACATCAGTGCAAAAGATAAGGCTGAAGCATTTGCAACAATGTTCAACAGAAGTGCCGAGTGGATGATCTATCTCAGCATCCTCCGGAGGTCCCCAGCTATAAAGATATTAGCCTTCAGCCAATTTGATTCACTTCACTTGATATCAAGAAATGGCTGAAGCATTGGATACTACAAAGGCCATGAGCCCTGACAATATTCTGGCAATAGTACTGAAGACTTGTGCTCCAGAACTTGGTTCACCCCCTAGCCAAACTCCACTACAGCTGCAACACTGGCATCTACCAGACTTTGTGGAAAATTGCCCAGGTATGTCCTATAAATATGGTGTGGAGATGCCGGCATTGGACTGGGGTAAGCACAGTAAGAAGTCTCACAACTCCAGGTTAAAGTCCAACAGGTTTATTTGGCAGCACTAGCTTTCGAAGTCTCAAGCTCCTTCATCAGGTGAGTCATCTGATGAAGGAGCTTGAGACTCCAAAAGCTAGTGCTGCCAAATAAACCTGTTGGACTTTAACCTGGTGTTGTGAAACTTCTTACTATAAACATGGAACAGGAGAAATCCAACCCGTCCAATTACCACCCAATCAGTCTACTCATGATCATCAGTAAAATGATGGAAGAGGTAATCAAGCAGCATTTACTCAGCAGTAACCTTTTCACTGATGCTGCCTTTGGGTTCTGCCTCAGTTACTCAGCTCCTGACCTCATCACAGTTTCAAATGTGGATAAAAGAGCTGAATGCCAGAGGTGAGGTGAGAGCACCTGCCCTTGACATCAAGACAGCATTTGACCAAGTATGCCATCAACAAAACTGGAATCAATGGGAATCATGGGAAAGATCCTTTGCTGGTTGGAATCATACCTGCCACAAAGGAAGATGATTGTGATGGTTAGAGGGCAATCATATCAGCTCCAGGACTTCACTGCAGGAATTTCTCAGGGTAATGTCCTAGGCTCAACCATCTTCATTATTCCATGATAAGATCAGAAGTGAAGATGTTTGTTGATGAATGCACAATATTCAGCACCAGGCATGACTCCTCAGATACTGAAATAGTCTATGTTCAAATGCAGCAAGATCTGGACAATATCCAGACTTGGGCTGACAAGTGGCAAGTGACATTCATACCACACAAATGCCAGACAATAACCATCTCCAACAAAAGATGACCTAACCGTCACCCCTTGAAGTGCAGAGGGATCTAGGTGTTCTAATGCATGAATAACAAATAGCTAGCAGGCAGGTCCAACAAGTAGTTAAGAAGGAAAACAGTATTTTGGTATTTCTTGCAAAAGGGGTTGGCATTTAAAAATAGGGAGGTATTTTTTGCAATTGCGCAGGGTGTTGGTGAGGCCACACGTGGAATACTGCATACATTTTTGTTCCCCTTACCTTAAAAAAGGATATAGTAACTGTGGTGAACCATTGTTGGTTCCCACCAGGTAGTGCTGAGCCAGGGTCTGGCCAGTACTATGAGTCTGTATATATGTTACTGTTGGGGTTAGGGTTGGGCTGTTCTACATGTTACTGTTGGGGTTAGGGTTGGGCTGTTCTACCTGTAATATAGTTCTTATGGTACATCCCAGTTGGGCTCCGCCTCCTGGGAGAGGTATAAAGGTCACTGCTCTGTCTGGGACCCTTTAGTCTGGGATCGTGTATTATATATGGTAGCTCTATTGTTGTAGTCAATAAAAGCCTTTATTTCCCCGAGTACCTCTAGCCTCGTGAGTTATATCGCACATCAATTTTATTGACTACAATTGAACTCTCTTCGTTGAAAAAAAAACGACACAGAGAACATGGAGCAAATGCTTAAACCCGAACGGCTTACGTTGGACCCACGTGCGGCGGGCGCCTCGAACACCTTCGACCACTGGTTGAAATGCTTTCAGGATTACCTCGAAGCCTCCGCAGCGGTCACCACCGACGCCGACAGACTCCGGGTCCTCCACGCGAGGGTAAGCGACACTGTATATTTAGCGATCCGTGGGGCCACCGACTACAAAGGGGCCCTCAAGCTTCTTAAGAAGCGCTACATTAAACCGCCGAACGAGATGCATGCTCGATATCTCTTAGCCACTCGACAGCGGCAGCCCGGCGAAACGACGGAACAGTACGCGTGCGAGCTCCTACAGCTAGCCAGGGGCTGTAACTGCAAAGCAGTGTCGGCAGACCAGAACATGAACGACCTCGCTCGAGATGCGTTTGTGGCGGGAATCGGCTCGTCTTACATCCGCCTTCGGCTGTTGGAGCAAGGTAATCTCGATCTCACTAAGTCCATAGAGCTAGCGGATGCGCTAGAAACGGCCTCCAAAAGTCTGGCGATGTACCCCGACGACCACGTGGAGACAGCATGGCAGGGGCAGTCACAGACCCCACTTCATTCAGCGGGACCGAAAAACTGCGTGATGGCGTTCCCACCCTCGGGCCTGACGACGGCAGCAGCTCCAGGCGCCCGCGGTGTTACTTCTGTGGGGGAGTGAAGCACCCTCGGCTGCGATGTCCCGCTAAAGCAGTGTTGTGCTCCGCCTGCGGCAAGAAGGGGCATTATTCGAAGGTATGCCGATCCAAACTTCCATCCAGGAACAGCAGTGCGGTGTGTGACTCCCCGGAGCCGGTTTCCTCGTCATCGGCATCGTCAAGGGCTTCTTCCACGTGCGAGGCCAGGACGTCGCCATTCCAGATGACGGAGTCGCAAGAGACGCGCGACCACCAGGGGCCGCTGGTTTTGGCGCCATCGCCCACGTGCGACCTATGGGGGCAGCCATTTTGGTCGGCACCGACCGCGAATGACCAGCAGGGGTCGTCATCATCCATCTCAGCTGCCTGCAGTGGCGCCCACGAACCAACCGTGGCGTCGATCATCCTGGACCAGGCAAAGCCTCACAGACTCGACAAGTCCATGATGGACATACAGGTAAACAAACGCACGATTTATTGTCTGTTTGACAGCGGGAGCACGGAGAGCTTCATTCACCCAGACGCCGTGAAGCGGTGTGGCCTCCGGATTCAGCCTGTCAAGCAGACAATTTCGATGGCGTCAAGGTCCCGGTCTGTCACCGTGCTACGGAGTTGCGTGGTAAATCTGACGGTGCAGGGCACGGTTTACGAGAGCTTCAAGCTCCTGGTGTTACCGCACCTTTGCGCGCCAATACTCCTAGGACTAAATTTCATGGTCCACTTGAAGAGTGTAACCCTTCAGTACGGTGGGCCACTCGCTCCGCTTTCAGTGGGAGACTCACAGCCTCTAAATTGCCCAACGCGCTCCATCTGTAGCCTCTCGACGCTTAAGATTACCACACCCTCTTTATTCCAGAATCCCGTGCCAGGCTGCAAGCCCATCGCGACTAAGAGCAGGCGTTACAGCGCTGAGGATCGGATCTTCATTCGATCTGAGGTTCAGCGGCTCCTCAAGGAAGGGATCATACAACCTAGCGCTAGTCCTTGGAGAGCGCAGGTCGTGGTGGTCAAGAGTGGGAACAAACCCCGGATGGTCATAGACTATAGTCAGACCATTAACAGATACATGCAGCTGGATGCGTATCCCCTCCCGCGCATATCTGACATGGTTAACCAGATTGCGCAGTACCGGGTGTTCTCCACCATCGACCTAAAGTCTGCTTACCACCAGCTCCCCATTCGCCCAGAGGACCGACAATACACAGCTTTTGAGGCGGATGGTCGCTTGTACCATTTTTTAAGGGTTCCTTTTGGTGTCACGAATGGGGTCTCGGTCTTCCAGCGTGCTATGGACCGAATGGTGGACCATAATGGACTGCGGGCTACCTTCCCGTACCTGGATAACGTCACTATCTGCGGCCATGACCAGCAGGACCACGATGCCAACCTTCTTAGATTCCTACGCACTGCATCTCACCTGAATCTGACCTACAACAGGGAGAAGTGTGTATTTCGCACGCACCGCCTAGCTATCCTCGGATACGTGGTGGAAAACGGGGTCATTGGCCCTGATCCAGACCGTATGCGTCCCCTCCTCGAACTTCCCCTGCCCACTAGCGTAAAAGCACTGAGAAGATGCTTAGGCTTCTTCTCTTACTACGCACAGTGGGTTCCCAATTACGCGGACAAAGCCCGTCCGCTCATCAAGTCTACCTCTTTTCCCCTCGCACCAGAGGCTCGTTTGGCCTTTGAAAAACTAAAAGCTGACATCGCGAAAGCCATGATGCACGCTATCGATGAGTCCATCCCCTTCCAGGTGGAGAGTGATGCATCTGATTTCGCCCTGGCCGCCACACTTAACCAGGCGGGCAGGCCCGTCGCCCTTTTCTCTCGCACCCTCCAAGGCCCCGAAATTCGACATTCGGCGGTGGAAAAGGAGGCCCAGGCCATTGTGGAGGCCGTCTGGCATTGGCGCCATTACTTGGTGGGAAAACGGTGCACCCTGCTCACGGACCAGCGGTCCGTGGCGTTCATGTTCAATAACACGTTACGGGGCAAGATCAAGAACGATAAGATCTTGAGGTGGAGAATCGAACTCTCCACCTATAATTACGACATCATGTATCATCCAGGGAAACTCAACGAGCCCTCGGATGCCCTGTCACGTGGAACATGCGCTAGTATGCAGGAGAATCGATTGCAGGCTCTCCACAATGACCTCTGCCATCCAGGGGTCACTCGGCTCTTCCACTTCATAAAAGCCCGGAATCTACCCTACTCGGTGGAGGATGTCAGGTCTATAACCAGAAGCTGCCGGGTATGCGCGGAATGCAAACCGCACTTCTACCGACCTGACAGGGCACAACTCGTTAAGGCCACTCGTCCATTCAAAAGACTGAGTGTAGATTTTAAGGGCCCCCTTCCCTCGACAGATCAGAACGTGTACTTCCTCAATGTGGTTGATGAGTACTCACGATTCCCCTTTGTCATTCCTTGTTCCGATATGACCGCTGCCACGGTTATCAAGGCATTCCGTGATCTTTTCACCCTGTTCGGGTACCCCTGTTACGTCCATAGCGATAGGGGCTCGTCGTTCATGAGCGATGACTTGAGGCAATTCCTGCTCTCATACGGAATTGCCTCTAGTAGAACCACGAGCTACAACCCATGGGGTAACGGACAGGTTGAACGTGAGAATGCTACAGTCTGGAAGGCTGTCTTACTGGCGTTGAAGTCTAAAGGCCTTCCAGTCTCCCGTTGGCAAGAGGTGCTCCCTGATGCGCTCCACTCCATACGCTCACTCCTGTGTACGGCAACCAACGCTACTCCCCATGAGAGACTGTTTTTATTCCCTCGGAAGTCTTCCTCTGAGACCTCATTACCATCTTGGTTGACGTACTCAGGACCTGTCCTCCTGCGGCGACATGTTAGGACCCGCAAGTCCGACCCTTTGGTTGAACAGGTCCATCTCCTCCACGCCAATCCTCAGTATGCCTATGTGGCATACCCTGACGGGCGAGAGGACACGGTCTCGATTCGAGATCTGGCGCCAGCAGGGGGCTTGGAAACCCCTGTCGCTCCCATACCTCCTGTTAGAGACCCCCCAACTATTGTTTCCCCTCCTGACATGGCGCGGGCAGCATCGGGACCATCACTTAACCCTTTTACTCCCGTGTACAGCTTGCCTGAGTCCAGGAGATGGTCGCCACTTCAAGGCGTGCCCAAGTTCAGCGGATTGTCACCACCTCGGGGTCTACCAGCCCGTGAGACATTGGAGGAGCCGTTGGACACCGCCTTGGGGAGAACGCCACCGCGAGTGCCTACACCGGTGTCATCGCCGGTGTTGAGGAGGTCACAACGACGGTGCGGTCCCCCAGACCGTCTGAACTTATAGACTGATGAACAATTGTTCTGTGTTTTGTACCCCGCCGGCCTTTGTTTTCAAAGGAGGGGTGAATGTGGTGAACCATTGTTGGTTCCCACCAGGTAGTGCTGAGCCAGGGTCTGGCCAGTACTATGAGTCTGTATATATGTTACTGTTGGGGTTAGGGTTGGGCTGTTCTACATGTTACTGTTGGGGTTAGGGTTGGGCTGTTCTACCTGTAATATAGTTCTTATGGTACATCCCAGTCGGGCTCCGCCTCCTGGGAGAGGTATAAAGGTCACTGCTCTGTCTGGGACCCTTTAGTCTGGGATCGTGTATTATATATGGTAGCTCTATTGTTGTAGTCAATAAAAGCCTTTATTTCCCCGAGTACCTCTAGCCTCGTGAGTTATATCGCGCATCAGGAACATTGGAGGCAGTCCAAAAGAGATTCACCAGATTAATCCCTGGGATGAGAGGGTTGTCCTATTATATAGTCTGGGTCTGTATTCCTTAGAGTTTAGAAGAGTGAAGAGTGACCTTATTCAAAAATACAAGATCATGAGGGGGCTTGACAGGGTAGATGGTGAAATGTTTTCACTTGTGGGAGGGTCTCAAACAAGGGGACATAGCTAAAGATAAAGGGCCAGTCATTTAAAACTGAGGTACATAGAAATTTCTTCTCGTGGAGGGTGGTGAATCTCTGGAATTCTCTGCCCTAAAGGGTGGTGGAGGCGGGATTGTTAGAAGTATTTAACTTCTTTAAATACTTTAAATACTTCTAACAAATATTTTATAGATTGAGGAGCAGAGAGCTTTGGAAATGACACAGTAAAGGAGTTGAGGCTGGCATAGATCAGCCATGATCGTATTGAATGGTGGGGCAGGTTTGAAGGGGCTGGTGACCTACTCCTGCTTCTATTTCTTGTGTATTCAATGGTATTACCTTCGTTGAATCCCAACTATCAACATCCTGGGGGGTTACCATTGACCAAAAACTGAACTGGACTAGCCACATAAGTACTATGGCTACAAGAGCAGATCAAAAACTAGGAATCCTGTGGCAAGTAACTCAATTCCTAACTCCCCAAAGCTGGTCCACCATCTACAAGGCACAAGTCGGGAGTATAATGGAATATTCTCCACTTGCCTGGATGAGTGCAGCACCAACAACATTCAAGAAGTTCCATACCACCCAGGACAGAGCAGCCCACTTGATTGCTACCCCTTCCACAAAGATCTCTGTACCACCGACAAACAGTGGCAGTATTATGTACCATCTACAAGATGCACTACAGGAACTCACCAAGGTTCCTTAGGCTGCACCTTCCAAACCTATGATTGCTACCATCTAGAAGGACAAAAGCAGCAGATACCAGAGAACACTACAATCTGGAGGTTCGCCTCCAAATCACTCACCATCCTGACTTGGCAATAAATTGCCATGACTTCACTGTCGCTGGGTCAAAATCCTGGAACAGTGTAGGGGCAGGTTGGGGGGGGGGGGGTGTTGGGGGGTGTTGGGAAGTATCAGGGGATGAGGTGTGAGGGGTGGGATGTGGGTGGGCAGTATTTCAGAGGGGTAGGATGTAGGGGGACAGTGTGTGGGAGGGGGAC
The DNA here is from genome assembly GCF_964213995.1 of Mustelus asterias. Lineage (NCBI taxonomy): Eukaryota > Metazoa > Chordata > Chondrichthyes > Carcharhiniformes > Triakidae > Mustelus > Mustelus asterias. The sequence goes on from NC_135805.1 coordinate 104,256,276, forward strand.
AGTGTGTGAGGTACGAGGTGTGGGTGTAGGGTGGGGGCACATGCAGTAGGACCTCCAGGCATATGGTCAGAAAGAAGTGACAAGAGACAACCATGAAGGTAATGCCAGGCCTATAGCTCCAAGGACCTGGATCTGGATGCAATGCCACAAAAAATTTCAAGAATTCACATGAGTGGTCAATGTTACTGAATGCATTTTCAAATTCCATATCTGATCAACTAATCTCAGGCACTGCTAAGTGCACCACACCCATCACTCACTGACCAGAAATCTCTAACAATCGCAATCCACATGCTTCACCACACCCTCACATATTTGGCACTGCTGCAAATCTCACACCTACATCTCACAGCTTACACACAGTACCAGCTGCTAGACCATGACAGCCACATCACCCAAAAAGGTTGCACAAAGTTCACTGGCATACTTCGCTCTTAAAGGAGAAGGTGGCTTAAAAAGGGAGGCAGTAGTAATTAACAGAAGGGGAACGGTACCTCTTCATGTGCTGACCCCAATGGAGGAGACTTTGTTGGCAATTATGCGAAGGGCCATTGCTCAGGCTATGGCCACCAGTGGTGCTGAAGTTATTGAAACTGAGGATATCTGCATGCCTTCTTCTCTCATCCCACTTCTCCCTAACGTCACAATCCAACAGAAAAGTCATGGTATAAGCATCCACTTCTCACTAAAACACTTGCCCCTTTTTACTGTCATATTTCCAAGAACTGCAACCTACCCAGGCCTGTTAGGAAAAGCAAGAAGAGGGTAATGATGAAGAAACACCATCACTTAATTTTACAGTCGCAGTTACCAGCTCAGATACTGGCATAATCCCACTTAACCAATATGGCACCCAGTCCACCTCCCTTTGGAACACTTAAGGGGCCTCACCAAAAATATGGGTGCCACTAGATTCAATTTCACCCCTGGGTGATATACAATCTGGAGCAGTATCTTCTCTCTGAGCCAGATTGCTCATCAGACATTCCATTTTTTCCACAGCTTTACATTGAAAGGCTTGTGATCTATGTTGTTTGCATAGTAAAATTATTTCCTTTATGTGGACAAGGCATGAGGGTGACTCACAACTCACTACTAGAATAAATGGCTAAATGCAATACAAATACCCCACTAAATGTCAGACTAATATTCAGAGCTGGAGCCCTGGTTTGATGCTCACTGGGGCTTAGAGTAACATATATAAACAAAATGATTGAAATTGATTCCCATTTAAAGATCTCTTGGATCTTGGTGGCATTATTCAAGGTAAATGGGTGATATGATTTTTTTGTGATCGAGCACTATCATTTTGTAGTTCATAGAATAATAGAATCCCTACAGTGCATGTTAACCAATTCAAACGTCACTGATGATTACAAGATTTCTTAATAATATTTGGCTTCACTGCAATCACTCTTCTTGTGGATAGTAGCTAAAGCTGGCCTCTGGAACTGTGGGTCTGCGTGCCTCAAATAGTTTCCTATTCCCCAGGCTTTGTCAGGAAGCTGCAAAGCAAGTTGGTAGCTCATACCGGTAATTTTCAAAATGAATGCTAGTCTTTGCCCTTACCATCTGGAACAAGATTTAGCAATTCAGCATGAAAATTCTCTTCCTTGTTGGCTGGGTGACACAACATTGAGCAGATTTCTTTCCAGTGAACTGGTTCACTAAAGCATGGGACATTTCACTATCTTTTCCAACTTCCATGTAGATGGGCTTTTAATAGTCTATTGGATCAGATACCTATGCAGTATAACACAGTCTCCCATGGTCACACTGTGTGATGTTAAGTTCATCCTATCATATCGCCATGCGAACTGAATTGATAATATCTTTCTTGTGGTTAAATGTCTTTATCCATACACTCTCAGCCAAGAGATTCGTCAGACAGCTCAACTTGGCAGTCCTCTTTAATTGTAACCACAAAGAAGTAAGTGCTACTCTTTGGACATAGAAGATGGTTAGCCGGTGGTATGAGGTTTTGTCAGTAATGTCAAACAATTCAATTGGACTACAAAGAAAGTGGAAAGCTATTCATAAATACATAATGAAATACATAATGAATAAATACATAATGAATTGCTAAGCTGCTCTGAATGCCACGCTGATGCCACCCCTTTCATAAACCGTGGACAGTGTGGAAAGATCTTCATTGTCTTAGGGCTTTCACCAACTTTAAAGCTGGCATATTCCAATCACAGTAAGAAGTCTCACAACACCAGGTTAAAGTCCAACAGGTTTATTTGGTAGCAAAAGCCACTAGCTTTTGGAGCGCTGCTCCTTCGTCAGGCATCTCTACATCATATTTCAATCACCCAGAGATAGAACTAAGAGTCAAAAAAATGCTCTGTAAGGCTGGCCAGGATTTTTACAGTCTTGAGGTTACTCATGAGCCTGGAATTTCTGAAGCAAATACGTGGTCAATGTCCGGACTCATTCAAAAACATCTATACTCAAACTCTTCTAAATTTCTGCTGTTCGTATCCTTTGCTGCATCACGTTCTGCTTGTCCATGACCTTAGGCTCAAAGAACTACATTGGCTTCAAAACTTCTGTGCCTCAAATTTAAAATTCTTGTCCCTATCATTAATTTTGCACATGGCCTTGCCCCTGCCTACGTCTGTAACCTCCACAAGATCCAGATCTTCTCTGAAATTTTGCTGCTTGCCCATTCTCCTTCACTTTCCCCATCATTGGTGGTCACATTTCAGCTGCATAGATAATATTTTCTGGGATTCCTTTATGAAACCTTCTTAAAATGCACTTTTTTAAAAAAAAGCCTTTACTCACCTCTCCAAATCTAACTTTCTCTGGTTCAACATTGATTCTCCTCACCTATTTTTGAAGTTCCCTGTGATGTTTGTATTAAAGGTGTAATACAAATGCAAACTGGTGTTCTCTTTGTGTAGTCTTGTTACTGAGTAGAGAGCTGCCAAGTTTGACTGTCTGATGGATCTCTTGGCTGAGAGTGTATAGATAAAGGCACTTAACCACAAGAAAGATATTATCAATTCAGTCTGCATGGCGATATGATATAACTACTGTTACTGTCCCGGTCAATGATCACTGCTGACCACTAAGCCCAGTTTTGTATCTAGGCCACTCAACTTCCATGTCACCATGGTGATTCGGTAATGGTCTTAGCATCCAGTCATTAGCAGAGCAGGTGTTGAAATAGAAGCCAGGTCTTAGAGACAAGTCCTTACTGTTCCAAAGAGAGAATGCTGAAAGAAAGGATGTTGCGCAATCTATAGCCGAGATGCACACATGACCAAAAGATTCAAGTACTTCATGCGTTTCCCATACCTATTTCATTGTTGGTCTTAGTCAAAATTTCTGGATTTCCACAGGGGAGACGATGACTTAGTGGTATTATTGCTATTAATCCAGTAACTCAGCTAATGTTCTGGGGACCTGGGTTTGAATCCCATGATGTGGAGATGCTGGCGTTGGACTGGGGTAAACACAGTAAGAGTTTTAACAACACCAGGTTAAAGTCCAACAGATTTATTTGGTAGCAAATGCCATTAGCTTTCGGAGCACTGCTCCTTCGTCCTTTGACAAAATACCAAATAAACCTGTTGGACTTTAACCTGGTGTTGTTAAAACTTTTACTTTGAATCCCATCACAGCAGATGGTGGAATTTGAATTCAATAAAAAAAATCTGGAATTAAGAAACTACTGATGAAACCATTGTCGATTGTCGGAAAAACCCATCTGGTTCACTGATGTCCTTTAGGGAAGGAAATCTGCCATCCTTACCTGGTCTGGCCTATATGTGACTCCAGAGCCACAGCAATGTGGTTGACTCTCAACTGCCCTCCAGGCCAAGTAGGGATGGGCAATAAATGCTGGCCAGCCAGTGATGTCCAGGGGCGGCACGGTAGCACAGTGGTTAGCACTGCTGCTTCACAGCTCCAGGGACCTGGGTTTGATTCCCGGCTTGGGTCACTGTCTGTGTGGAGTTTGCACATTCTCCTCGTGTCTGCGTGGGTTTCCTCCGGGTGCTCCGGTTTTCTCTCACAGTCCAAAGATGTGCGAGTTAGGTTGATTGGCCATGCTAAAAAATTGCCCCTTAGTGTCCTGAGATGCGTAGGTTAGAGGGATTAGTGGGTAAAATATGTAGGGATATGGGGATAGGGCCTGGGTGGGATTGTGGTCGGTGCAGACTCGATGGGCCGAATGGACTCTTTCTGTCTCATGAATGAATTAAAAAATACTGAACAATGACAAAGAGCAATAGAATTTGTGCTTAAGTCCCTTTCACTGAGCCTCTTAAGGACATGAGCATGAGATACCTAGCAGTAGAATTGAATTGTCTCATGCTATTCCTCGCAGTGTAATAGTGATCTATTTTTCTTCCCAAGGAGAGGCTGTGTGGGTTGCTACCTACATAGCCCCCAAAACTTTCTTCAATGATATGGGTGGATGAAACAGTGACTGGCTGATGTGATGCCAGGGTTTCAAATTTGGATAATGCAGTATCTGGGTTATTTTTAAAAAGAAATGTAAAACAGCAAGATGGGCCATGAAATTAGGTAATTTATAGAGCCAGGCACCCTGACTGCAAGTGAGTTATATATTTGGGATTTGTCTCAAAGTACTTTTGGAGGTGTTTATTGCATTTGTCACAGAGTCTTGCCATATCCTCACATTGATGTCAGAGGGATGGTGACCTGTCCACACAAATGTGTTGTTTATGTTTATCTAATAATTGTAGAAGGTGATGCAAAGTGGACATGTTTATACTGTTGCTATATTTAAAATGATCCAAATTATCAGATTGGATATATCTATGGAAATTATCTAACAGGAAATAAACTATGGACAGTGTTATGCAACACACTGCTTTCTATAATCAATATGGTAGCTAATTAATCAATAATTTGAGATGGTAAGCAAAGGTGACATAACCAACAAAAGAATAGCAAGAAAATATAACATTCATGTGGCCACAATTAAACCTGCACTTAAAATTCCTGACTAATATTTTGCATTATTTTGAAAGAAAGGGATTACATTTATACAATATAGTAGTTTTCAAAACCACCGGATGTCTAAAAGTATTTTACAGACAATGAAATACTTTTGAAGAGTAGCTACTGTCCTAATGTAAGAAATGCAGTAGCCATACAAAGAGCAATGTAACGACCAGATAATTTATTTGTGTTGATTCAAGGATGAATGTTTGGCAGAACGTTGAGAATAACTCTCTGTTCCTACTCTGTCGTCAGGTGTTGAAGGAGTGTTGTAAAATTCCAGTAGCTGGAAACTAGTGGAAGGACCACAAGAAATCTCATAACTTGGAGAATAGCAGAAACACTGAGGAGAATCAAAGTGAATTCCTGAGAGCTGTGGCACTCTTGGTTTTGTCCCAGCAGAAGTAAATTATCCCTTAAGATTCTGTATAGGGAACTCTTGGGTGGAAATAAAACTAGATGGTGAGTGATCTGTTGAGATTTTTTAAATCTTAAGGTGGAAATGTTTATGGAATATAGTATTAATTCAGTAGTACTTGCATTGTTTACCTCTTGCACACTAATGGTTTAGTTTAAAATGTGAAATCTTGTGGCATAATTTGTTCAGTTAAGAACTGGGAGTTCAATTTTCTTTTTTAGAAAGTACTGGTCTCCACTGGGATCAAAGCAGCTTACAGTGGGACTTGACCTGGAGCCTTGTAACTCAAAGATCACCAAATGAGCCACAGAAATAACAACTGAGATAGGAAAACTTATAAGTACACAATTAATGTATATTTTGAGTACAGCTTCAGAAGGGTTTTATGCCATCTATTGTTGCACACAATCTTGCAAACAATAAACAGTTTGCCTGTGTAAATTATAAATATAAGGGGACATAAAATAAAATTTAATAAAAAAACAATTGTTAAATAAACTTTTGAAGTAGAAAGTACTTCTGTGAATGCTCATTTTAAACTCTTCTCACAGATCCCAAAAGTTCAGTTACCTCATGCTTGTTTCATATAATATAACACAGCATAATTAAAGAACATAGAGGAAAGAGAAAAAAATGCAACATGATGAGACAAAAAATGGACGGAAGGGATGAAGAAGTCTGCGTCCAGCTTAAGTCGCCTTTTCCTTAAATTGCCGTTCCTATCTCAAGATGATTTATAAACTACCTGAAAAAATTGGCTGAGAACACACAATTTAAAAAGTAATGTTGGAAAAAAAGTCTGATGTCAGCCTGGTAAAAGCTGAAGTTGTCACAAGGTTACTCGCATTAGTCCTAAATATAGTCATGAGCGTGCAAAGCGAAACATAATCACAGTTTGATTTAACCAAACTATAGTTAGCTTTCTTTTTATTCATTAGCGCTATATTTAGCACTTAAGCAACTTTGTTGCAAGCTACCATGAGTGGAAAGAAACACTACCATGCCCACTTTAACTCAGCATTTATTAGCTGTGTGACTAAGGGCGCAACAATTTACCCGAATTAATTATTCGGGATTTACTCCCGAAGGAAGTTGGGTTGTGGGCACACGTCTCTGATTTCGTTTCTAAGATTGAGCTGCTTGACAGTTGGCGGCTATTTAGTGATATGGTTTTGGAAAATAATTAGGAAAATAAAAACAAAAAATGCCAGGATTATTTCTGCAGGATGATAATGGCTTCGTGAAGTTTGCACTGAATATTAATGAAGTTTTAATGAAATATCCAGGTCGGAGTCTAGTTTTATTTTATTCCCTTATGATTGTTTGGGTGAGAAGTCCCCGGAATTATCATCAAATAAAACAAAACCAAAGGGGAAAAGCACCATCACCGCCGAGAGAGCCCAATCTTTTTGTTTTAACGATTATGATTCGACTCTGAAAAATAGTATCTGCCCCGCAAATTACAAACTTGCTTAATATGGTTTTATAGTCACACGTTTCCTTTTCTCTAAAGTTTATGATTTCCCACAGAGATTAGTTTTAAACTTCAAAGTAACATCATTACGACTTTTGAGCTGACCTCAGTGCTCCCATGTCAGGATTTAGGAATGCGATACACTTCAGTGTTAAGGTCTCAAAAACCAGAGATTTAAATCACTCCTCCCAGATACATTTAATTGCTATCTATAATTATCCGCAAGGAATAAATGCTGATACGCAGTTGCAAAGACATTCCGATGTAGGAAAAAAAAGCCAGGATGAAAATAAATCGGCCCGACAGATGCTCAATATTTGGTCCTTAGTTCTGTATTCTTTTCCAATTTAAAGTATAGTCTTACAAAATTTAAAAATAGAAGAGCAGGAATGGAAAATGCAAAAGGTAGGGAGCGAATTGGCAATAATATAAGATGAACAAAAGCAAACAGCAGAGTGATTCATGGCCAATTAATTCCCTCTTCAGGTCTTATGTACAACCCGCTTGCATGACTTCATAATTTAATTGCGGCTACATTTGTCACAGAGAAATGAAATGACAGCCAAGGAATCCGATTGCTTGTGACTGCCCATGAAGGGGTTGCAGCAAACACAAGGTCGCTTGTGTTCTCATTGCAGGGACTGCGCTTTGGAAAGTTCACCTGTCCTTTTTGTCCCGATGCCAAGTGAGCCATTGCAACATGACCAATGTTTCAGTTTCAGCGTTCGGATTCATGGCGTTGTCAGCTTCTATCTTTTGAAAAGGCGCCTGTATGAAAGATGGCCGCCCCCAATTCCGCACGACGCTGACGGCTGCCAGCTGCCAGGCAAGGCGGGCTCGCGCGCCTTCCACCATCCCTCAGCGGATGGCTGGAGAAAGAGCGAGGACTCGCGAGCATGCGCACCCAAACGCCCGCCTGGAGTCTCTGTGACGCGCCGGCCGGTCCCTGAGCCCCGCCCCCTCCTCCCGTCAGCCTCCGCGTGCCGAATTCCGATGACGTTCAAGAACGCCTGTGCGGTTGTTTTTGTCATCGGTTCCCGAGTGATCGCCTTGCGGCTTCGGATTCAAATCGGCTCGGCGGCCGTTCGCCTCGCGCCGGGGGGGGAGAGAGAGAGAGAGGGAGAGGGTGGGAGCCGCGAGCAGCAGCAGCAGCCGCAGCCGCCGGTGGCGGCGGGCACGGTGAAGGGGGGGGGAGGGGCCGAGCTGGGCTGGAGCCGCCCCGCTTTTAGCTTATGTCTCTGGCAAAGTTTTCCGTTTGCCTCTCTCTTCCCGAAGGCAGCTGTTGTAGGCCCAGGCTGCCGGGGCCTCTGAGGAGACGGCGGTAGTGGGAAGGGAAGGGGAGGAGCGGCGCGGAGGGGAGGCGTGAGCCCGGCGTCCCCGGCTCCCTCCTCACTCAGAGGAGGAAACTATTCAATCAGAATCGGCAAAAGGATTGCATTCACCTTCGAGATGTCGTTGGAAGATAACCTGAAGACGCGGCTGAAGAAGCTGGAAATCATGATCAGGGACCCGAAGTCGCCGGTGAACGCGGAATGTCTGTTGGTGAGTCCGAAGATCGGAAATGTTTCTCTTTCCTGACACAACTTTTTTTTCTCTCTCGCTCTTCATCCTCTCCCATTTCCACTTGCGGCGAAGCCAGACTGTGTCCCGGCCTCCAAACACACAGGGCGTGTTTAGCGCTTCAGTGCAAGTTTAGTGCTTTTTGTTGTATTGGCGCATACCAGATACATGGGAATGTGAAATCGCGCAACTTTCCGATGTTCAGGACAGACAGACCGACTGTCCATGGGGAGGGATGTTACGGTTGTAAACAACACGGGATAAACTTCATGATTTGTACACTAAACATATATTTGACAATGAATTCCAAGCGCTTGGTGTCTTTGCAATAAGTGTTTAGGTTGTTGATCTGCTCATTGGAGTGGCTAAGTTTTTTGGTTGCGTTGTGGCCAGTAGTGTCACTTTTCTTTACATTAGCAATTGCCTTTCTGGCAGGCTGGGTCAGCATCATTCAGTTGACTGACAGTTGGTTTTATTGACTTGAAAAATCAGAACACTGCAATCAGATCACTTCTTGATTTTGTTTTAAAGCATGCAATTCGTATTACGGCAAATTCTTGTATTTTCTGAAGTCAGAATGGAAGTATGACTGGAAGGTTACAGTACTTGCATTTGTATAGGGACTTTTAAAGTGGTCTGGAAGTGCTTCACAGCCAATGAAGTACTTCTGAGAAGTGTAGTCACTGTTGTAATGTGGGAAACATATTGTAGGAAATATTATGGAAATGATGCATGGTGGTGCTTCAGTTGGCTGACATTTCCATTCAAAAATTCATAAATATTTAAGTTATTGGAGTAGAAATGAGTAATTTGAAAAGAAAAGTTATTCCCATGAACTTTAATTTGGAAATGTCACTCACCTAATACATGTTAATTGTTTTATACTTTGTTTAAAGGCAGTTCAAGTGATCTAATTTGAAAGACAAAGTTTATTAGTTTTTATATGTTTCTTTAAAGATTTAAAAAAACATTTAATAGCATTGTCCATTCAACTTTCATCAGATGAAAGTTTACATGTCTTTCCATGTGTTGCTTTCTGATTTGGGTTGAGGTCCTGACAGATGCTAACCTCTGGGAATGGAAATGCAATGATTGAGTTTAGCTTTCATTACATGCTACAAGGGCTGAGCATTCCATTAAAAAAATCAGATTTATAATACATCTCAACCTGGTAAAGTATTTACTTTGCAACACACTTTAAACATTTCGTAAGTGTGTATGTTGTATTCATGTGCACACTGCTCTTGTCAACTTTTAACTGTATATCTGTAGTATGATTAGTTCTAATGTATATTGCATTACTTCTGACTTGTGCTGAGGGCACAAGTCTCAACTGCTTGTAGCTCCCTATATTTTATCTTTAATTTCATCCCTTGGTTCTACCATGAGCTGTAGAATTGTTCATCAGTTGTTTTTGGGCACTGCGGATGCAAGGAAGTTTAGACCATGCTCTTGAGCATGTTACAACTCCATCCTGATAACCTGTGTCAGGGAAGTTTACAGAATACTTTTTAATGGAAAGTTTAATGTAAAAGATTTTTAAAAACAGATTTACTTATTTCAAAGTATTCCTTACATAAGAATGCTTTCCAGTCCCAGAGACACGCAATGTTTACTCTGAAAACTAACTGAAAGCAGTTTGGCTAATTTTGAGCAAATAGCCCTATAGAATGATACAGATTATTATCTTTCCTAGTTGGGAGTAGGAGCAATTTGTAAGTTGTGTACAAGCTGGACACAGTAATATAGGTGGTGCATATTGATTTTCGTTCCGCTATAAAGTTTATTTTGGTAAGTCAGAGGAGGCTTTCTTGTATAAATTACGAAGGGAAATTCTAAAAATAACTTTCAAGTCATTTGCCATATGTTTCTATTTTTTGAAGGTAGTGTAATAACTTAGATGCTAAGTAAGCATTATTAAAGCTACTGTCTGAGCATTAGAGACTGCCTTTATCATTAGTTATATCATCTGCATTCAGACAAAAGTCATGGCCTGAACATTTGTTTCACTCTCTCCGTGGATGCTGTCTGATCTGCTGAGCATTTCCAGTATTCTCTGTTTTTGGCTTGATTAGCATTTCAAAACACCGTTACTTAAGGAACAAACTTTGAACACATCTATAGGAAACAATTTTGGAATCACATTGACTTCCTTTGTTAGTTTACATTAGCATTGATGTGTAGAAACTTTAGGGAAAATAAGTGCAAAGCAAGCTGATTTTGTTTTCTGAATATAATAAATTGGGAAAAAATGAAGAAGGACACAATAGAATGATTTTCTCCACGGGTGTGTTATAGTTCTGCTTGTGAGAGTGGTCATATCTCTGAAATAGTTATCAGATCTCATGGTTGTCTATGACTTGTTCTATTTGTATATCACACTTAAATAACTTCTTATGCATGTGTCATCAGCAACAATGAAGTTAGGAGCAAAGTTGAAAAGTTTCTGATGAATTTTAAAAAAATAAAAGCTAGTTGCCCTCATTATTCTGTGACTAGGTTTACTTTGTTTTTAAGTAAAAATATCTTACACCAAGTAGCTTAATTTGAGATTTCAACATTATCCCTGCACCTTCCCTTCTGAATTAACTGTCAAAGATGAAGTTAAACCATTTTGATACCTGCAAGTTGAGTTCTGTAGATTTTATAGCAAAATGCTTAATTTTCTCTTAAAATAAATTTCCTACAGTATCACCAGGAATATTTCAAAACTAGAGGTTGGTTTAGAACACTCACTTTATCTCTGGGACCAAGCTTGAAAGATTGCTAGGAGGTACCACTTCTTTTTGTGTTGTAAGTATTTGGGGAAAATAAACTTCAGGTGTTTTAATAGATTAGTAAGGAAAAAAAAATCATGTGTGCAGTATAAGAGTAAATGTAACAGTTGTTGATGGAAATTTACTTGGGCTTGGTGGTAGTTAGTGTTGCATATGATCTACTTTGAGATTTCAACAAACTATTGAAGGAGTGCCGTACTGTCAGAGGAGCTGTCTGTAAAATGTTATGATGTGGAGATGCCGGCGTTGGACTGGGGTAAACACAGTAAGAAGTTTAACAACACCAGGTTAAAGTCCAACAGGTTTATTTGGTAGCAAAAGCCACACAAGCTTTCGAAGCTCTAAGCCCCTTCTTCAGGTGAGTGGGAATTCTGTTCACAAACAGAGCTTATAAAGTCACAGACTCAATTTACATGAATAATGGTTGGAATGCGAATACTTACAACTAATCAAGTCTTTAAGAAACAAAACAATGTGAGTGGAGAGAGCATCAAGACAGGCTAAAAAGATGTGTATTGTCTCCAGACAAGACAGCCAGTGAAACTCTGCAGGTCCACGCAACTGTGGGAGTTACAAATAGTGTGACATGAACCCAATATCCCGGTTGGGATATCAGCAGAAACTGATAGCCAAGTTCTGCACACACGAGGACGGCCTCAACCGGGATATTGGGTTCATGTCACACTATTTGTAACTCCCACAGTTGCGTGGACCTGCAGAGTTTCACTGGCTGTCTTGTCTGGAGACAATACACATCTTTTTAGCCTGTCTTGATGCTCTCTCCACTCCCATTGTTTTGTTTCTTAAAGACTGGATTAGTTGTAAGTATTCGCATTCCAACCATTATTCATGTAAATTGAGTCTGTGACTTTATAAGCTCTGTTTGTGAACAGAATTCCCACTCACCTGAAGAAGGGGCTTAGAGCTTCGAAAGCTTGTGTGGCTTTTGCTACCAAATAAACCTGTTGGACTTTAACCTGGTGTTGTTAAACTTCTTACTGTGTAAAATGTTAAACAGAGGCCCTCTTTGTCCTCATGGATGTAAAAGATCCCATGCAGTAAATAGGAGCAAAAAGTTTATTAGTGTCACACATAGGTTTACATTAACATTGCAATGAAGTTACTGTGAAAATCCCCTAATTACCACACTCCGGCGCCTATTTTAGTATGGCCAATGCACCAATCAGCACGTCTTTCGGACTGTGGTAGGAAACTGGAGCATCTGGAGGAAACCCATGCAGAGAATGTGCAGATTCCGCACAGACAGTGACCCACTTCTCCTGATGTCCTAACCAGTATTTAATCTTCAATTGAAATCACTAAAACAAATAATCTTGTCATGAATCTCACACTCCTGACTTGTGCCTTGCAGATGGTCGATGGGTTTTGGGAAGTCTGGAGGTAGTTACTCACTGCAGAATTTCCAAACTCTGACTTGTTCTTGCAGCCACGATATTTAAACGGTGAGTCCATTTCAGTTTCTGGCCAATGATAATCTCCAGGATGTTGAAAATGGGAGATTTAGCAATGGTAATGCCATTAAATGTCAAGGACAAATAATTGGATATTCTCTTGTTGGTGATGCTCATTGCCAGCACTTCCTAGAATCTCTAGTGTCATTTGGCCCATCAAGTCTGCACTGACTCTCTTGACAGAGTATTTTACCCAGGCCCACTACTCCGCCCTAACCCATGGCTATTACATCTAACCTACACACTGTAGGAAACTAAGGGGCAATTTACGATAACCAGTTGACCCAACCGGCACATCTTTGGACTGTGGGAGGAAACCAGAACACCTGGAGGAAACCCACGCAGAAGAGGAGAACATGCAAAATCCATGACAAATTATAAATAGTATTGAAAATGTGTAATTATCAGCAAATGTCTTCAGTTCTGACTTTTGAAGGGATGTTCATTGATGGAGAAGTTAAATATACTTGAGCGTACAGAACTGGGTGACTAGATTTGGTGCAGTTCACCTTGATGCATTTGTGTTAAAGAGAAGAAAAAGTAGCAAGGATTCCTGCTCTTTAGTCACCCATCTAGGAAATATTGAGCTTTATTTTGAGTTGATTTGTGATCAAGTCATCTGGCGATACTCATTAAGATTGCATGACGAATGACTAGAGAAGGCTCAAGAACATAGTTGGCATCTATGGAGATTTGTTCTTGATTCAGGGGAGAATTAATTTAAAAAAGTTATGGAAATACTTGGTAAATCCTATTTACAGGACTTGGTTTCTGATCATGTGTGAACTGGTGGAATAAAAGGCTCTTCTGCTTTCTAAAAGTCTTTGGAATGAGCTCAGGCAGTTTATTTTGATCGTAGTGAGCGTTTGCACCAAGCGCGGTAGTGACATGCTCAATTATTTTTCTAAAAGATCATTAATGTATGCAAGTAGTAAAATGATGAGACATCTACACTCACTCTTGCTTTTAAAATCATCTTTTGTAATCTAGGGAGGCTTCATTTCAAGAGAGAGCAACATGTTGTGGTAGTGATGAAAAAATACAGTAACTCACTGCATTCTGACTACATTTCAAAGGGTTCCAAAGAATGTGGCTTTACAGTTTTTTTTCCCCCTTCATATGTACATTTACGAATATACTGGGCAGGATTTTACAGCCGTGCTCGTCCCAAAACCATAAAATTCCATCCGAGGTCAACTAACCTGTCCATGCTCCTCCCCTCGCCCGCTCCAATTCCTGTGGCGGGCGGGACAGGACAGGACAATTTGCCCACTGTTTGTCCATGGTATATGCTGCCATGTGCACTTTTCCTTTCTTCTGTTTCCTTTTCTTCTATGCTCTCCTGATGGCAGTGGCTTATACTGGAATTTAATTTTATAGGTTGCAACCTTTATCATATTCATACTGTTTTTGGATGAGCAATAACCACTTGGCTAGTAACTACATAAAAGTCCTGCCTGGCAGTTAATAGGTAACCTTTAATTCTGCGTACCATAACAGAATTTTCTCCCCATCTTCTCTGGTATATCAAGTTAATTTCAGTGCCTCATTACTATCCCAGCTGAGATAAGTTATTTTAGAACATATAGAAGATGGCACATAGGTTGCCTCTAGTTTGTATGGTTAAATTATAGCACCTCTGGTGCTATAATTTTATTTTGCTTTCTCTTTTTTGCCTCTTTAACAGTTATCATTGAAATTGTTTGAAGGATAAGTTACCTTGCACCTTTCTTTAATTTATTGCCACAAGTTGCAAGATAATGTATACTTTTAGTCTCAACAAACAAACTGAATTTGCTTTTTTGTTTGCCATTTCAGCTCGACAACCATAAGAGTTGAGTTCTTGAACCTACTTGAGAATTTTAGTTTTAAGATTTTCCGCTTCTCTCAATGCAGTCCTTAATGTGAACCAGAAACACCATGCAACATGGTCCTAAGAATTCTAGGTACATTGTTAAAGAATTTGCAATAATTTCAAAAAAAGTAAAATTTGTTTCACTGTTTAGGAGATTTCAGAATTCAAGGGGTGGTGGGGATAGTATAAAAAGAAGCACAAGGACCAAGTTGGAATAAGAGACTGGCGCTGCATAGAATTGCAGTTGATGACGATACTTCAGATTAGGTGGGACTCTGACCGGGGCTCTGATTATAATCAACTTCCACTCTATTCAGTAAGGAGAGAAAGGAGCTGACGTTTCGAGTCCAGATGACCCGCTTTTTTTTCTCTCCTTACGGATGCTGAGATTTTCCAGCATTTTCTTTTTTGGTTTCAGATTCCAGCATTTGCAGTAATTTGTTTTTGTCACTCTATTCAGTGCTGGTCTTCTGCTCCATTGTTTTACGATAATTTTTAAATATAGGTTATCTCGTTGGTGAGTAAATACCTGAACCTGGTGAATATTTGTGCCACTGTAATGGCACATCTGTGGCAAATGACATAATGCTGTAAAAATTCAAAGAAATTATGGTATGAGAGACTGATGCCATTACTTTTTGTGCTGCTCCATAGGCTCCATAGGAAAAAGGATTCTTTCTCCAACAACACCTGTCACTTATGCTCACGCATGCAGTATTAAAATGAATGTCTATTTGCAGAGCTGCTGCTCTTAAGCTGATGTTCATGCTGCCTCTACATTTTAACAGATAGTGGTACTAGAGACCTGCCAGCAATAAGATTGCCATCTTTATTCAATAGTGCTGCTCTGGTGCCTTTATTATTCACTCTTAGTGCTCTCAAGTTCAACTGAAAAATAAATCCCAAATCCATTTCTTGTGAAATTCAAAGCACAGTCAGCTGTTTGAGAGACTCCATAAGGACTAAGAAAATTTAATGTTTGTCGTTATAAGTTTTATAATCATCATGTATTTAAAAATAGGTAAGTAACAATGCAGGCCTTACACCCATATAACATGAAAACATATTCTTGGTATCTGTTTAGAGTTTTCTGAATTGTGATTAAACATTAACAATATAAGGATAAGATGAACTGTCACTGTTTTGTAGTTGAATGTTTTCTAGTTAAAATTTAAGTTGAATTAAACAAGTAGATCTTACGGCATCAGACTGTCAGTTTATTCAGTAATAAGCTGCTCAGTGCATAACAATTAAAATAACTTGTGTGGAAATTTTCTTGGTGTCATTTGACATTTTCACCATTTTAAATGTTTTAACTGTTGTAGTTAGGAAAAAATCATCTTGCCTATTCCTTAATAGCAGTTCCCTTAAATGACTGCAAAAGTGGGCACAATTCCCAGCACTATGGATCTGCATCAGACATTTGCTGCACCACCTCAGACATTCTCATTGTGGTATATTCTTCTTAGTTCTCACAATAACATAAAGAAGAGGCCCGACATGCCCTAAAGCCTGCTCTGGCACTGGGGTTTCAAGTCTCTTTTCCTGCTGGATTCCCATATCTCTTAATTCCTTCAGTCAAAATATCTATCGATCTTAGCCTTGAATATATTTAGTGACAGAGTGACCACAGGACTCTAGGAATAGAGAATTCCAAAGATTCTGAAACACGGGGTGGCATGGTGGTGAGCACTGCTGTCTCGCAGCGCCAGGGACCTGGGTTCAATTCTGGCTTTGGGTGACTGTCTGTGTGGAGTTTGCACTTTCTCCCCATATCTATGTGGGTTTCCTCCAGTGCTCTGGTTTCTTCCCACAGTCCAGAGATGTGCAGGTTAGGTGGATTGGACATACTAAATTGCCCCTCTCATTTCCCCATTTGATCCGTCATCTGCCATCTCTTAAATGTAGGACTTTGGAGTAGTAGTAGTAGATCATTCAGCTGTTCAAGCCTGCTCTGCCATTCCATAAGATTTGGTTGTGTCTCAACTCCCCTTTGCTGTCTGCCCCCCATAACCCTTGACTCCTTTGTCTATCAAAATTCTGCCTTGTGCCTTGAATAAATTTAGTGACCAAGCCATCACTCTGAGGAAGAGAATTCCACATACTAACAATCCTTCGAAAGAAAAAAATTCTCATCTCAGTCTTGCACAGTAGCCCTCCTTATTTGTAAGTTCCATCGGTCCTCTGGTTCTAGTCTCTCCAACAAATGGAAGTATCAACCCTGTCAGATTCCCCCAGGATCTTGTATGTTTCAATAAGTTGACCTCTCATTCTTCTAAACTCCAATGGATATAGGCCCAACCTTTCTTCATATGATAAACCCTTCATCCCAGGAATGAGTTGCGTTGAACCTTCTCCGTGCTGCCTTGAATGCAATTAAATCTTTTTTTTCAAATAAGGAAACCAAAACTGTGGTCTCACTTACTTAAACTATCTATACCTTTGTGTCCTTCATACAGCTTGCTTTCCAACCTTTTTATTCATTCAGGGAATGTGGGCATCATTGGCTGGGCTAGCATGGATTGCCCATCCTTAATTGCCCTTGAACTGAGAGGCTTGCTAGACCATTTCAGAGAGAGCATTTAAGAGTAAATCACATTGCTGTAGGTCTAGAATCACATGTAGGCCAGACTGGGGGTGGGGGGAGATTTCCTTTCCTAAGGGATATTAGTGAACTAGATGGGTTTTTATGACAATTGAAAATGGTTTTTATTTATTTCAAATTTCACCCGAGTTCCTAGAGCATTACTCTGGATCTTTGGATTACCAGTCCGATGTCAATACTACACCACTGCCTCCCCTAATTTGCATCACCAACAAACCTGGATCCGTTACATTTGGTCCCTTTGTTTGAGTGAAACCAATTGTAAATAGCTGCCTAGTTCACCCTCATTCCAATCTCTATCAGTTTTTGTTCATGCTTTGTAGTTTTTAAAATGCTCCCAATCCTTATGCTTTCAACGACTATGTATTCAGTATCAGCCTGATTTAATTTGATAACTCTTTTGCCAAACAATAATATGACTTTGGGTTTAAATTCCACTCTGAGGAATGTAGCGATGTTGGATCCATTTGCCGTTCTCAGATATAAGTCCTGAGGGGCCTTGACAGCGTAGATGTGGAAAGGATATTTCCTTGTGTGGGAGAATCTAAAACTAGGGGTTACTGTTTAAAATTAAGGGGTTGCCTGTTTAAGACCGCAATGAGGAATTCTTTCTGTGGGTCGTGAGTCTTTAGAACTCTCAAAACATAATGGAATCAAGTCTCTGAATATTTTTAAGGTGGAGTAGATAGATCATAGACTCCCAGCAGTGCAGAAAGAGACCATTTGGCCTATCGGGCCTGCACTGACAATAATCCCACCCAGGCCCTATCCCTGTAATCCCACATATTTACTCTGCTAATCCCCTGACACTAAGGGTCAATTTAGCATGGCTAATCAACCCAACCTGTGCATCTTTGGACTGTGGGAAGAAACTGGAGCACCTGGAGGAAACCGACGCAAACACAGGGAGAATGTGCAAACTCCACACAGACAGTCACCTCAGGCTGGAATTAAACCTGGGTCCCTGGCGCTGTGAGGCAGCGGTGCTTATCACTGTGCTGCCCATCTTCTTGCCGTCCAGATTCTTGATAAGGGGCTGCAAAGTCATTGGGCTTGGGCAGGAATGTGGAGTTGAGGTTACAATCCGATCAGCCATGACCTTATTGAATAACAGAGGTGACTTGAGTGGCCGACTGGCTACTGCTTCAAATTTGCAGGTTCTGATTTCATATGATGCTCAGGAAGCCCTTCAGTGATCATCATCAGAAAACCATTTATGTTACAGTTGGGAAATTATGATCCACTCAATTACAGTCGGGTGGGGGAGGGGCAGGGGTGGGTGGAGTTATCAACGTGAGTAAAAGACATCTATGTAGAAAAAAAATGACATCAGCCTCATACTTGACTGTAACTATTTTGTAATGAAGTTTCTTGGCATCAGGTGATATATGAGCAAGAAAATCTTGTTATCACCCACTGCTCCCCCTGAGCTACTAAATAAGCACTCTTCCATGTTGAACATACCTAGGAGCATCACTGAGGACAGCAAAGACACAGAATGTATTCTAGGTGATGGAATTCAATATGCATTACCAAGAATGGCTATGACGAAGCTGACTGAGTTCTGAAGAACTTATCTACCAGATTGGACCTGCAGCAGGTGATGAAAAAACCAACAAGAGGGAAAAAAACTGTGGGATCTCAATCTCACTGAGCTACTTGTTGCAGATGAATCTGTTCAAGAAAGTGTTGGTAGCAGTTGCCACTGCACAGTGCAGATCAAGTTTTATCTTCACACTTTCATCGTGTTGTGTGGTATTATCACTGTGCTAAACAGGATAGATTCAGAAGTATAGCTCAAATCTGTGCATCCATGAAGCTCTGTAGGCCATTGACAGTGGCAGAATTTTATTACACCACAATCTGTATGTAACCCCATGGCCTGGCATATTTCTCGCTCTAACATTACCATAGAGCTAAGGAAGACAACCATGGTTTAATGCAGAATGTAGAAAAGCATGCCAGGATCAACCTAAAAATGAAGTGCCAAACTAATGAAGCTACAACACAGGACTACATGCATGCTAAGTACAGAAATCAGTCTGTGATGAACGAAGCTAAGCAATCTCACACCAGCGGATCAGATCAAGGCTCTGTCATATTGTCGTATTGAGCTGTGAGTGATAGTGGGCAATTAATCAGCTGGTGGGCGGAAGGAGGAGGCACTATGATGATCTCCATCCGAAGTGAAGGCGGAGCCGAGCCCTTGAATGCAATGGCAAGGCTGAAGCATTTCAACATGCAGATCTCAGAATAAGAATTGGCTGAAAATGATGATAGAAGCCAGTCTTCACGCTGTTTAATTCACTCCACGTGACATCAAGTAATGGTAGAGCATACTGATTATAACAAAGGCTGACATCCTGGTTGAAGCTTTGTGCTCCAGGACTAGCTATGCTTCCAGTTAGGCTGTCCAAGAACAGTTATAGCATTTGGATCAACCTGAGTTGAAAGTTACTCAGTTATGTGCTGTCGCAAAAGCAGGACAAATCCAATCCAATCAATTACTACCCATCAGTCTATATCCAACAATTAGAAAAGTATTGGATGGGATTGTGATCAGTGTTATCAAATGGCACTAACTCAGCAATGTTTTGCTTATTGATGCTCAGCTTGGTTCAGAAGGATAATTCAACTGCCTCTTTGCAGCCTTGGGCCAAAAGTGGATGGAAGTGTTTAATTCAAGAAGTGGGGAGTAAGTATGTGCCCATGGCAGCATTTGGCCCGCTTTGGTATCAAGAAGCCCTAGTAAAATTGCTTCAAAGAGCCCAGTAGAAATTGGGTAAATATTCCACTATTCGGCGTCACATCAAACACAAAGGAAGATGGTTGTGACTGTTGAAAGTCAATCAATCATCTCATTTCAGGATATTACTGCACGAGTTGCCCAGGGTAGTGTATAAGGCCCAACCGTCTTAAGCTGCTTCATCAGTGGCCTTCGATGCATCATTAGGTCAGAAGTAAGGATGTTCATTGATGATTGCACAGTGTTCAGGAGCATTGGTGACTGCTCAGATTCTGAAGCAGTTCATGTCACTATATAGCCACACAATATTCAGGTTGGGTGATGTATGACATGAATGTTACTTGACACATGAGCGCCAAGCAATGACCATCTCCAAGAGAGAATCTAACCCTTGACAGCATTGCTATATTCAAACCCTCACTATCAACATCCTTGATGGCCACGATTAATCTGAAAATTAACTAGGCCAGTCGCATAAGTACTGTGACCAGAAGAGCAGATCAGAAGCTGTGTATTCTGTGATGAATGACTCACTTCCGTTGCTTCTCTGCATAGAATACACTCCATTTGCCTGGATGAGTGAAGCTCCAAGAATGCTTGAAGTACGACACCATCCAAGACAAATCGGCTGCTTAATTTGGCACCCCATCCAGCATCTTTAAATATTCACTTCCTCAATCACTGGCACAGCGTGACAGCAGTGTGTACCATTTGCAAGATTTGTTGCAGCAACTCACCAAGGCTTTTGGTACACTTCTAAACCTGTGACTGAGATTAGAAGGATAAGGACAGCTAATGTGTAAAAATGCCATCACTTGCAAGTTTCCTGCAGTTCACTTATTGTCCTTACTTGCTATATTAAAAAAAGTCACTCTTTGGAATTGTTAATTTAAATTACTATTGTAAAGTTTCAATTTCATGTTTGGGAAATATGCTCTCGCCTTGTTCATTTTACAATTTGTCTTAATAATAGTTATTCACATCATTGAAAATGTATTATTCACTACAATAATAAAGGCATTGCCACCCTATATCACAGTGGCAGATAACATATAAAGGTCTACCTCTCAATTACAGTAACTGCTCTAACAGTGAACTAGTGGGCATTAGACTTGAAATAAATGCCCTTGTGAATTTGCTGCCTGGTTAAAAACAAAATGGTTTCATTGGGATATAGCATTGACTTGTGTTTATTAGCTATGGCATATGTTCACCCAAGGTTCTTGAATCATTCATCTGCGGTTGAGAACATGTTCAAATCATTGGTAGAATGCTGCATTTCTTTAAATAAGCTGTGCTTGTGGTTATCAATGCAAAATGAAATATACCAATAGCATTCTAAAACAGAAATTGATTTATACAAAGCATTTTCAATAGAAATGTCTTCACATCCATTATGTCTAATAGACATCACGAACATAGTGTCTCACAACTCAACAGTCCAAAATCAGTTCAGTCACTTTAGCACTGTTGAGTTGCACTATACTGAAGGTAGCCTCAATGGTGTAAAGAAATCTGTTGATGACATGATGTGCTTTGAAAAAAAAAGCAGTTGCAAGTCATTGCCAAAAATAAGATGCAAAACAAAATTGGGTAATCATTTATTATTTTGCTTATGGGTAATTTAGAAGTTACTGCTGTGAGCTTAGATTTAATGCTTGACAAACTGTGAGGTTGAGTTTCATCCTGCTGAAATTTAACCTCAGTCAGATAATTAGACTGACAGTGGAGAAAT
The DNA here is from genome assembly GCF_964213995.1 of Mustelus asterias. Taxonomy (NCBI): domain Eukaryota; kingdom Metazoa; phylum Chordata; class Chondrichthyes; order Carcharhiniformes; family Triakidae; genus Mustelus; species Mustelus asterias. Next base: position 104,277,898 of record NC_135805.1, read on the forward strand.
CTTGTTACCCGATTGCATTGCCCTCTTATGCTTACAAGAGTGATCAAGCTAATTTCCTCTGTTTCCATGCTCCCATGGGTAGTTCAAATCATGGCATAGATGGAACAAAAGTTATATCAGCAGAGGAGACCAAATATATCGGCGGCATGTATGCTAATACTGATATTCACTGTGACCAGTTTTTTGGATCAGATGGTAAATATTAATTCAGCCTGTCCATTCAGGCAAATATTGAGATTGCATTAGAGAGCAACGGGACTGAAGGGATTTAATTCACTGAAAACTGTAATCTAATTCATATGCTTGATGGACAAGATGTTATAAGTAAATGCTAATTTGAAATATTTGCGTTTTGTGTCTCTTATGATATGTGTTCAGATAAGCTATGTAATACTTGGATGGTCTCGGCAAGTTCATTGAAGAACATTTTGACATTTGGACCAGACAAATGATAATTTAGAGGTAAATCTTTGGTTTGAGCATTCTACATCCTCTAAAGGCTTTGATATAAAGAATGTGGGTGAATGAGAGAAGAAATAAGTAGAATGCAAATGACAGCAATACATTTGTGTGGTTGGAAATTGGTAATAAACATAAACATGAAACAGAACAGTGATCCATGACCTGAACTTGCTCAACTCTCAAGATAATTTAAATGGCCGACTGGTGTCTTTTAACTGTTGTGACTTGTATTTTACTGGGTAGGCAGAATAGTGGATTTAACCTCAACTGGGCATTTAACTGGTTGAATAAGAGTAGTAGGTAGTCGTTGTTTTCCATAATGTCCTGAGTGGAGGAGCCATGCGATGGCTGTTCAAGATGTTTAGTAGCTGAAGGTCTCGTTTGTTTCCCTGTCTCCAAGTAACTGCTGCATTTTCCCCACTGTTGACAGTTTGACAGCAGTTTGCAAAATTATCCTGGTAATCCCTTTATTGGCCATGGATAGGATCATTCTTGGACGACATGCCAATCTTTCACTCCTGCGCAGGAGTGAATCTTGCAGTTGCATGGATCAAATATTGTATCCAAAAATGCAGAGAGGTCAATAACAGCCTGGATTTATGTAATGTTTCAGAATAGTGGGAGAGGAGTTCAAAAAGTCATTATTGAAACCTTGTTTTCAACATGCATTTAAATAGAAGAATAAATGATATAGCGCAGAGCTTCCCAATTAGTCTTATTTCTGTTCTTCCCTATAGCTCTACAATTCTTTTCCTTCAAGCCTTCATCCAAATCCCTTTTGAAAGTTTCCACCACACAGTTGGCAGCAGTGTATTGTGGATCATAACTTGCTGCACAGAAAATATTTTCCTTCTGTCGCAGGCAATTGAAGAGCACAGCAGGGCAATTGAACTGGAGCTTGCAACCATATGAAGGAGTGAGACTGCAGGGATTTGAAGATGGAAGTTTTAAAATTGATGGGTGCCAGCAAGGATCCTGGTGGTTTTTTGGGATGAGTTTGGGTGGTCGAACTCTGGGTGAGTTGATGTTGTGTGGCACTTGGAAAGCCATTGAAGTGGTTGTTAGAACTTGATATATTGCAGATGACAAGACACCTTCTGTTTAAAGCATTAATGACTGAAATATGCTTGGTTAGGTCAGGGTACCCTGTTGTTGATGGACGTTCTTCAGGGCATTTGCAATTTAATATACCAATGCAACACTCATTCCATACATTCTGGAATTTTCATTGGTCCTTGAAAATCTTGTTCCATTCAAACTCGTTGACTATTTAATCACACTATTAGTTTGGTTAATAGGAAATCATGGGTTGACTTTCTGTTCTATATAAACTGTCTGGAAATGGTGCCCACTTTATACTAGTTCTCAATTGTGATCACAGATTTTTCATATCTGATTAGCATTACTTTTGATTTGCAGTGGAATTCCTTACAATAGTTCTTTAGGACTTGCCTGAAGCTCTGGCAATGTTGTGAATTATAAAAATACTCTTCCATAACATTTTTTTCCCTATTAAATATCCTCATGGAATGCTGTGAGTTTCACCAATCTTGTTTAATGACCTTTGCATAAAAAGAAGCACCATGACAGTGCAAAAGGAAATAGCAAGATATTGGAATTTAGCTGACATTCATAAAGATGCTTCAAATAAGCTGAATTTATCCAAACAAACAACAGATTTAAATTATCTTTGTGAATTATCAGAGTAATTTCTTCAACAACATTCTTTGAAATTGTAAAGCTTTTAATTGATATTTTTTCTTCCACAGATTTAGACATGCATACCTGAATTAAAAATGATCACTGAACCTTTTTAAAGAGACATCTATCGAAGGCTGCTCAAACAAAATAAAATGTAAAGTGTTAGAGATTTTGGTGGGGTTTAGTGCCAGTGTGATTTCTTATGATGAAAGTTATTAGCAGCAATGAAGTAAAATATCACAAGTGGATGAGTGAGGGAAGATTGGGACTAACTGGCATTGGGATTAATTGGTATTGGGGAGAAAGGAAGAGCATGTCATCCGTTTTCTCGTTTTAGCTTGATGCATTTTCTAATGTAGCATTATACTTGACCTTAATGAGTTCATAGAATGTTAAAAGCTATTGGCCATAAGCTCATCCGTATTTTTAAAAGAAAATAATCCATGGATGGAAGAAAATAATTCTCATGCTTTCCATAAATTGCTTGCACTGCAGCCTTTTAATACAAGCTTAATACTGTGTAGTTGTTAGTTATCAGATTACTGTTGAAGTGATGGTGTTTTAACCAGTTGCGCTCAGCTGATGTCTGATTAACAGGTGGGCAAGTAAGTAAATTTGTCTGCTTGTCATAGTGTTTAATATTTACTGAGTGCTGAGATGATCCACAGTATTCAAATGTAATTTCCTGGTCTCTAATTTATATGTTCGGCATTAGTATATCTTGGATTAAACATCAACCAAAGGATTATTTTATAAACTGAACTTCTCGAAGCATTTGCAGAAAGGATTTTGTCTTTTCAAGGAATATTTTTACGATTTTTAAAGTTGTGATGAGAATGTAAATGAAACATTGTGTAGTCAAGCTTTAGTCAGGCTTAAAAATAAACAAATATTTGATCATACTTGAAATATCAGTCATTGGAAGTCAGTCCCAAAGCAGCTAATTTGATGAAACCTAACTCTCACTATTAGTTTGGCATTGTTATCAAATTTTTGATTGAGTTAAAAACAAAGTGCTGGAAAATCTCCAAGTCTGGCAGCATCTATGGAGAAAGAAACACAGTAAACATTTTGTGTCCATTATGTCTCTTTTTTGGAACTTCTGAAGAAGAATCATTTAACTCAATGCTGTTCCAGTCTTCATAAATACTGTCAAACCTGCTGAGTATTTCCTGAACTATTTTGTTTCGGATTTTAAAATCTTTCTTACTTTGCTTAAATGCAAAAATAAAAAGGATTTTTGTAACACCCATTTGTTTAATTTGGAAGTCAGAAAATCAGGAAGCATTTTAGTAATTGATTACAATTACAATGATCTTCGTCAGTTTAAATTTTTGCTAATTGAGTATTCAATGCAGTTTTATTGACACCAAGATGAATGTTAGTGAAAAGGCATAAACAAATCATGGTAGCATCCTCTGGACCCAAGGCTACAGAGCTGATGGGGCTGGTTATGCACCAGGTAATTGAAGAGGATATTACTTGTGACTTTGGTTAAGGCTGTTTCAATACTGTGGCAAGGATGAAAACTTGATTTGAAGGCTTTCAAATGTAAGAGCTGTGGGGGAAAATGAACAATGATTTGGAAGAGAAAGAACTTGCATTTATATTGTGGCTTTTATGATGTTTGAGCACCCCAAAGTGCATTACAGTTAATTGAGTTCTTTTTAAGTTCAGTTCTTCCAATGTAGAGAAGCACAACCAATTTGTGCACAGCAAAATATTGTCCGCGAATATGTTTTCTTGGTATTGGTTGTGGGGTAAATGTTGGCTAGGACAATAATAGGCCAGTTAACTCCCCGATTATCTACAGGATATTTTGTGTTTACCTTAGATGGCCGACAGGCCTTTGGTTAAATTCTCATTTGAAACATCACGTATTTGACATGCAATGCAGCATTCCTGACTGCATGTACTACACTGAAGAATCAATCCAGATTGTTTGCTCTGGAATGGCTCTTTTACTTGAAGCCTCTTGACTTGGATGAGAGAGCACTCCTCCTCATCCAAGCCTCACGCAAAAAGCAGAGGAATTTTAAAGAACTTCAGAGAGAAAGGAAGTTTGGAGAGGGGGTGGTAGCTTTCAAGAAGAGAGTTTGGAGTGTTTTGCTTTTATTGTATAGCTTTACTGTCTACTTTGGTTTGGAAACTCGGCTCTAGGACAAACAAAAATGGAATGCTCCTGGCTTGCTTTATTCTGAGGAAGAGAGTGGACTACACAAAACATTCTCCGATTTTCACATTCACTAAGGCTTAGTAAAGTATCCATTGAACATCAATATCAGTATTGTTAAGTTACTTTAAACTAAATGTTTTAATCCATATATTCTATTTTCAAAAGGATTATCTGATCAATAGGCAGGTGGACAATAGATGTCTGCATTTTGTTACTAAACTGGCACCCCACCCTGACTGTTTTGGAGTGGTAGGTGGAATTAACTTTGCTCCAGCATTTCAGTTTGCTCTTGTTGAGCTGAGAGTTGAACATTAAGACAGAGTAGAGGGAAGATTTGATTGTGTTACAGCTGGACTGGTGTTTGTGCTGTCAACACCAAGTGACAAAATGGATGGGAGGACATGAATTTAAATAGCCTCACCTCATATGGGTGTTCTAAAGCACTTCCCAGCCAATTAATTACTTTTGAAAGTGTATTCTGTTATGTCAGCAAATTTGGACATGTCTAGATCCTACCAACAACAGTGACCAGTTGTTTTAGTGGTTGTGATTTGAATAATGTTGGACAAACTTCCCAGCTCCTTTTTAAATGGTGTCATGGGATCTTTTACGTTCACATGAACAGTTGTTTGTTCAATGTCTCCTCTGAAAGATCGCACCTCCAGTAATGTAGCACTCTCTCAGTACTACACCATGTCCAGCTATGTTTAGATTTATATACTGAAATCCTGGAGTTGTGCTTACACTCATGACCTTCTGACTCCATGGCAAAAGTGCTACAGAAGAGCTAAACTGATATTTAAAAGTATTATAAAACTCAGCACTGACATCCTTTCCTTTGATAACTTTCAGTGAATGTTTTTGGGTTATGAGAAGAGACGTCGTTTTTGCATTCAGAGGGAACAAAGGAATTTGGCATCCGAAATCACTGAATCAAAACACAATTCCAAAGAAGGGCCTTTATAATTTTGTTGATTTTTGCCAAAATTACAACTCTATTCTAATTTAAAGTAAGTTAATTGGTTTGCAAAGGTTATAGCTAAAGGTATGCATGTTGATATACATTACAGAATGTATTACTTTCATAATCACTCATTTCTTAGTACCAACTGAGAAATCGGAGTGGTTCCTTTTCAGTTTTAATGGATCTTGTAAGATTTATTGAAGCCTGTAATATTTTCTTTGTGGGGAATTCTAGTATTTACTATGGCCCAGAAATACATTTTGCATTATTCTGGGGGGAATCTACTTTTATTCACATCTGCTATAATTCCTTCTAAGTGGTGCACAGGTCAACAAAGTAATCCATTCTATAAAGTAATCCACAAAGCAAAATATTGCAAATGTTCATGCCATCTATTTATGGTTGTTACATGAGTTTTCTGATGCAAATACCCAAAAGTGCTCGAGCAATTTAAGTTCAATTTCCAGAGAAAACACTTGGAACATTTTTGTCAGTGTTGACAAAGTTGCAGCTGAAAGGACTCTGGCAGTAGCAATAAATCTTCGGTTTCAAAAAATGGTTGCTGTTGTCTTTGACATAACTTGTTTTAGCTTCTGAAAAGCAAAAACCATAATATCTTTCAGCTGCAGAGCACTGTTGTCTATATGTAGTTAGAATAATCAAAAGGAGTGGCAGTTCTGACACTTGTTTTAAATTTCCACAATCTGTGAAAAACAATAAGTGTGGCACAAGCTGAAAATATTTCAAAAATGTCTGCTCGTGTTTTCTTGTAATGCATCAGCATAAAGATCAAAATGAGGCGCCAGCTGCAGAACCTCAACTTCATGGAGGCGAAGTTATTTTGAAAGCTTGTGTATGACAAGGTTCTGAGAATAGTAACTTTATGGATCACTAACAGAATTTTTAACATACCGTCCTAAATTAAGATTCAGCAAGCTTGGTTTAAAAAAAAGTTCTCAATGGATATTGAGAAGGAACATTAAATCAAATATTTTTTAAGCTGAGCATGAATTCAAAGCTGAAAATTAGCCTGTTATGTAATTGTTATTTCCAAAGGAGTAAAGAATATTTTGTGTAAAGTTATTAATGTTGCATTTGTGGTACTGTGTATATCATCAATTGGGATCATTTTCGGATGCTGTTATAAATTGTGAATAACAGTCAAAGAAACACTTTTTCTGTTGTGTCACTATATCTTCCCCTCAGGATGTATTTCATGCAGAATTGCTTTGCACCGCTCCATTCCCATTAAAATCTCCATCTTAGTTAATTGTATGATGTCAATTGCACACCGTCAATTTTCAGATGAACTAGATGTGGGGGGGGGGGGGGGGGGGAGAAAACTGGACTATGAAAGCACCTCTTCAGCAACATGCAGCATTATGCATAGTAATTAAAAAGTTGTATCAGTATTGTCTAAATGTCAGAAACCTTACATTTGGCCCTCAACACCATACATTTTTTTCTCGAAGCCTAGTCCTCTGCTATTTTTTTGAATCAATATTATATAGAGTTGTAGTGTTGCTAATGGCTAAACATTCATTGCACCTACAATTTATTAACAATCATGACCATGTTCAAAACAGTTGTAACAAGTCAATATTCCATTGTTTAAAATTAAGCGACCAAGACTGAAAGGAAAAAGAATCAGAGACCTTGGGTTCAGATATATAAATCTTTACCAGTCGAGAGATGAAGTTGATAGAATTGTAAAAAAAAAATGTATATTTGCACGCGAGCTGATTTTCTAAAATTGAGTTAACTCTAAGCCTTTACCACGTTCAATATTTGGATATTTTTACTTTGAGAGTTTTTCTTAATATGAAATCAGGGACTGAACAGTACTGAGTGAAATTAGAATTTTTTTTGTTCAAAGTTGATTAGCATCTTAAAAGCTTTCATAGTCTTGACCATCACTTTAGGAAGTTAAAGCAGTAAAACTGCTTCGACTGGCCAGTGAATAGATAACCAAAAGAACAAAGTGATCGTAGAAATTATTTTTTCAGGAGCGTTATTGGAATATTGAATGTTCCACCAGAAAGAATGGAAAAAAAATCTAAAAAAGGATGTTGATACATTTTGCTTATCTAAATACTTAAGAAAATGGGGAAAGAGAAGTAAACAGAGCTAAGTGAATATATTATTCAGAGATTAAAATCGTAAATCTGATGAGATATTACTTGTCTGAATGGCTGACAGCACAGCAATCAAGAAAGTTAACTTCATCTGGGATAGAATAATTCATTTTATCTGCTCCTCTGCCATTAGAGTTATGTTCATGCCCTCCACACTGTGACCTATAGGATGCAGTTCAACAAGTTATCATGGTCATGACAGGTACAGTGAAAACTCAGATTCTTTGAGCAATGGTATTTCACTTGGAGGGGAACTAAGCTTAAAAGTAATGGCCATTCTCGTCAGTCTTTGTGCTAGATTTCCTAGCAGAGGGAGATGCTGTTGCAGCAACCTTTCATGGGTTGCTTCATTGCATCCTGTGTCATATTGTGGAGGGAGTGGATATAACTCCAGTGGCAGAGGCGAGGATAAATTCATAGAATTCCAACACTGCAGAAGAAGACCAATCGGCCCATTAAGTGTGCACCACTCTCCGACAGAGCATCTTGCCCAGGCCTTCTCCCTACCCTATCCCTGTAACAACACACATTTAACATGGCTAATTATTTTAACCTACACATCTCTGGATACCAAGGGGCAATTTTTCATGGCCGATCAATCTAACCTACGCATCTTTGGACTTTGCACATATTAGAATTACTCTATCCTAGTGTCACATTTCTTGATTATAGAATCATAGAGGTTTACAGCATGGAAACAGGCCCTTCAGCCCAACTTGTCCATGCCGCGCCTTTTTTATTAAACCCCTAAGCTATTCCCAATTGCCTATGTTTGGCCCATATCCCCCTCTATTCCCATCTTACCCATATAACTGTCTAAATGCTTTTTAAAAGATAAAATTTTACCTGCCTCTACTACTACCTCTGGTAACTTGTTCCAGACAGTCACCACCCTCTGTGTGAAAAAATTGCCCCTCTGGACTCTTTTGTATCTCTCACCTTAAACCTATGCCCTCTAGTTTTGGACTCCCCTATCCTTGGGAAAAGATATTGACTATCTAGCTGATCTATGCCACTTGTTATTTTATAGATCTCTATACGATCACCCCTAAGCCTCCTACACTCCAGAGAAAAAAGTCCCAGTCTATCCAGCCTTTCCTTATAACTCAAACGATCAAGTCTTGGTAGCTTCCTAGTAAATCTTTTCTGCACTCTTTCTAGTTTAATAATATCCTTTCTATAGGGTGACCAGAACTGTACTCCAAGTGTGGCCTTACCAATGCCTTGTACAACTTCAACAAGACGTCCCAACTCCTGTATTGAATGTCCTGACCAATGAAACTAAGCATGCCGAATGCCTTCTTCACCACTCTGTCCACCTGTGACTCCACTTTCGATGAGCTGTGAACATGTACCCCATGATCTCTTTGTTCTATGACTCTCCCCAACGCCCTACCATTAACTGAGTAAGTCCTGCCCTGGTTCAATCTACCAAAATGCAACACCTCGCTTTATCTAAATTAAACTCCATCTGCAATTCATCAGCCCACTGGCCCAATTGATCAAGATCCTGTTGCAATCGGAGATGACCACCTTCATTGTCCACTATGCCATCAATCTTGGTGTCATCTGCAAACTTACTAACCATGTCTCCTATATTCTCATCCAAATCATTAATACAAAATGACAAATAACAGTGGACCCAGCACCGATCTCTGAGGCACACTGTTGGTCACAGGCCTCCCGTTTGAAAAACAACCCTCTACAACCACCTTCTGGCTTCTGTCATCAAGCCAATTTTGTATCTATTTCGCTACCTCAATCCCTGGATCCTGTGAGATTTAGCCTTATGCAGCAACCTACCATGCAGAACCTTGTTATTGTACTTTCAACCATTCAGATAAGTGAAAAATATCTCATCGGACTAAGATTTTAGCTTAATAGGTAGTGGAGAATCTTTTGAAGGATCTGAAGGTCAGCAATTTTTGCACAGTGCTTAGCAGTTCTCAAAGTTCCTGTAAACATGTTGTTGACATGGCTTATTCTACTCAACTCCAGGTCAATGGTGACCCCTGTGCTATACTGTTCTATGTTCTAATAGTGACCCGTAAGATGTGGGTGGTGGGAGATCTTGCAGCTCGGATGCATTCTGGAGCTCAAGCAGATACAGCTGAGCTTTCTCTTCTTGAAGATGGTCAACACCTGAGATTCATGAGATGTGAAGAAATAGCAAATGCACTAGTGGTAATTTACCAAAATTCGCTGGATTCTGGGATGGTTCCCGCAGATTGAAGAACAGCAAATGTGACGCCACTGTTTAAAAAGGAGGTAGACAAAAGGTGGGTAACTATAGGCCGGTTAGCTTAACTTCTGTAGTAGGGGAATTGCTTGAATCTATCATCAAGGAAGAAATAGCGAGGCATCTAGATATAAATTGTCCCATTGGTAAGACGCAGCATGGGTTCATGAAGGGAAGGTCATGTTTGATTAATTTGGTGGAATTCTTTGAGAACATTACATGTGCAGTGGACAATGGGGAACCTGTGGATGTGGTGTATCTGGATTTCCAGAAGCCATTTGACAAGGTGCCGCACCAAAGATAAAGGTGCATGGTGTTACCGGTAACGTATCCACATGGATAGAGATTGGTTAACTAACAGAAAGCAAAGAGTGGGGGTAAATGGATGTTTTTCTGGTTGGCGATCAGTGTCTAGTGGTGTGCCTCAAGAATCAGTGTTGGGACCGCAATTGTTTGCGATTTACATAGATGATTTGGAGTTGGGGACCAAGTGTAGTGTGTCAAAATTCGCAGATGACACTAAGATGAGTGGCAGAGCAAAATGTGCAGAGGATGCTGAAAGTCTGCAAAGGGATATAGATAGTCTAAGTGAATGGGCAAGGATCTGGCAGATGTACAAGTACAATGTTGGCAAATGTGAGGTCATCCATTTTGGTAAGCATAACAGCAAAATGGATTATTTTGTCCTTCATTGCTAGAGGGATGGAGTTTAAAAACAGCAAGGTTATGTTGCAGCTGTATAAGGTACTGGTGAGGCCACACCTGGAGTACTGTGTACAGTTTTGGAAGGGGTGCAGAGGAGATTCACTAGGTTGATTCCGGAGTTGAGGGGGTTGGCTTATGAGGAGAGACTGAGTAGACTGGGGCTATACTCATTGGAATTCAGAAGAATGAGGGGAGACCTTAAAGAAACATATAAGATTATGAAGAAATAGATAAGATAGAAACAGGGAAGTTGTTTCCACTGGCAGGTGAAACTAGAACTAGGAGGCATAGCCTCAAAATAAGGGGAAGCAGATTTAGGACTTTTGAGGAGGATCTTCTTCACACAAAGGGTTGGGAGTCTGTGGAATTCCCTGCCCAGTGAAGCAGTTGAGGCTACCTCATTGAATGTTTTTAAGGCAAGGATAGATAAATTTTTGAACAGTAAAGGAATTAAGGGTTATGGTGAGCGGGTGGGTAAGTGGAGCTGAGTCCACAAAAAGATCAGCCATGATCTTATTGAATGGCGGAGCAGGCTCGAGGGGCCAGATGGCCTCCTCCTGCTGCTGTCGGCTGGCATAGGCTTCAGTATCAGAGCGGCTGTGAATGGAGCTGAACACATTTGGAATCGGCAAACAGCTCCATTGATGTGACAGAGGGAAGATCATTTGAAGCAGTAAGATCGGAGTGAAGTTCTTGCACTGTGATCAGCCATCTTGATTCCAAGTATGACTCCAGCCACTGGAATTTTCCTTTCATACTTATTGGCTTTATTTTGGCTGGGATTCCTCAGTGTCATTACTTGCTTGAGAGCAGCCTTGATGTTGAGGGTTGCTATCAAAATGGTGGTTGCTTTAAAATTACTGCTGTTTGATGAAATATAAATCCTTACAACTCAGTCCTTCAGAATTAAAAGAATGGGATAAAATATTGCTGAATATAGAAGCAAACTGAAAAAAGGAGGAAAATCTGAAAGAAAAATAGAGTTCGGGGGGAAGTAGAGGTAGGCTAACAGATGAACAACTAGCAGTGTCATGTTGTGGTTAACTCTTTTTGGGGTTTTTTGTTTTTTTAAATGGCTGAAAACAAAGTGTCAGGTTTTACTGTTTTGTATCCTCCACCTGGTTAGTTCCTTTGGCTAGATGGTGTGCGTGCAGTTCAGAATATCACTGATTTGATTTTATGTTCTGCTGAAGTAGATTTGGAACATGTCTCCCTTTACCTTCCACACTCAGGGACAGGAATGGCAAACCTGACTTTGGGAAGAGCATACATTCCACACCATGCACCTTTCATTATTGAACATTTTAAAATTTCTGTTGCTTATTTAATTATTCTGAACACAAAGCTTTTAAACAAAATAGCACTGGGGGGATGGGAATGTTTGTGGGAACAAAACTGGAGCTGCCATTACTGTGTAATATTGTCATTGCAATGTCGTGCTTGAATTGGCAAGAGATAGAAACACTGATGCATACTTTCCCAAAGTGTTTTTTTTCTCAAAAAAACTTTTGTCAAAATATTAGAATGAGAACCCAAGAGAAAGTGCAAGGCACATAACATGCCATATGCTAAAGAGTTTAGCAAACTATTTGCTGTTAATCCCCAAAACAGCTTGATTTTTTGTTAGTATTTAATAAACAAATTGAAGATTTGTTGGTAGATAGCTCATTAAACTTTGTTGTATAGGTAGACAAGGCTATTTGAAGTTCATACGCTGAATTGTTTTCAAATTTTCACAAACAATGTTTATGCAGCACTTCAGATTATTTTGCTACATAAAGGGTGTAAAATAATCAGCATGAACCTAAAGGGAAAAACTCAGCAAACATTTTGCACAATCTTTGGCCTGTGGTTTCAAAATAAAGTGCACAAGACTCATTGTGTATTTCAAAATGATAAAGCAATAGATGACACTAACAGAAAATTGTTTGCGAGAACATTTTGAAAACAGTGAATTATTTGATAATGCATGCACAGAAACTGAGCAAAGAAGAGTGATACAAAGACAAAAGATTAGATCAGAGCGTTCAAAATTGTGGGGTGCCAATGTTATTGGGAGCAAGAGGGGATGACCTGGTCAACATCAAGGGTCAGCGATACATTGTGTAGTTGGCAGAGATTTATTATGGGGCTATTTTGGCACAGTGTACGTGTTCAAATCACGACAGATTTCTAGAAGTAGATATTCTGCCTGCTTCTAGAATTAGGTGTTTTGTACATTGGCTAATGAATATCATTTATGGGAGGGAGTATTACTATGTCAGGCCATTTCTTAACTTGTCTGTGGGACAGCTCTTACAATATTGCCAAGTTGGTTGGGTGTTCCTTACATCGTCTAATTTGATTTCTAGATCGTGACTGACTGCTGTGTCTAGTTTTAATTTGTCTATTTGGCAAAACTGATTGACTTGATCGGCCTTATCACAGAGCAGGTAAGAGTTAACTGTCCTTGTTTGGGATTGGAGTCTCATAGAGGCCAGACCCTAAAGGACCAGTAGGGTTTGTGTGACAATCTGACAATAGCATGGTCACAAATTCTCATATTGGCATTTGGTTTGAGCTAACTTTTCCCTGAACTTTTCGTTCAGACTCATGGATTAGTACTGTATGTAACCAGCACACTATCATACTCAATTAATATAAGTTGCACCTTTTCTTTCACTGCCTCTTGAATAGGCTATTCCATGCTTATAATCTTTTTGTAAATACATTATAGTGTAATGGTATTTTCACATGCTTGTCTAATTTTTAAGTCTATATCCTCATATATTAGATAGAACTTGTGTTAATATTGAACATTTCACAATAACTTTGTTGCAGTGTTAATGTAAGCCTACTTGTGACACTAAAAATAAACTTAAAACTTAAATCATTCTGGATCCAGTTATTCTATTCCCTTGAAAATGTTCGCTATTTTGATAAGACCATATTTAAACTCCTTTTTCTAACATTCACATCTTGTATTACCCTTTGTCTTTTTCTTGTTCAGTTGCTTGGTCCCATTCATTGATGATTGCTCCACGTGCCAATTGAAATTCTATGACTAGCAATTGCATTATGTAAAATGAAAATTCATTGCTAAATTCCAATTATTAGGACACTTTTTGTGTTATTCAGTGAGACATTTCTATTTGTTACAGAAACAACTGCAAATGCATGTTTACAAATTTAATTTCCCAGTGGTAATTTACAGTTAAATCATGGAATTCGGTGATGTTGCTTTAACTTATACATGATGGAAGCGAATGAGCTTAAGATGTGTTGAGAGATTTGGTATTGATGTTTATTGACGATGGCAAAGGCGCTACAATAAAAAAATGCTCCGGACGATGGTTGCAAAAATCTAACTTAATACTTGAAGATTGAATCTCGTATTGATAAAGTTGACTTAAGTCACATTTGGGGATTCTGGTGCCGTTTTATCGGACCAGATGAGCTGCCTTAATATGTGTTTTGGGCAGAAGTTGCCTGATGGGTAATAACTTTCCAGACAACCCACATTGGTCATAACTTTCCAGACAACCCATCTGGTTTGCCAGCCAGATGTAACTTAAGTGTGGACAGGAACAAAATCTTTCTTCTGGAAATATGAAACAAATTAGAAACATTCAATAATAAGTCAGACAGCATCAGTGAAGAAGAAAGAATTTGTGGGTTTCTACACCCCCTGAGGAAGGGTTTGTACCTGAAATGTTGCCACTTGTTGCCACATATGCTACCTGACCTGCTGGAATGTTTCTAATGCTTTCCAATTGAAACCTTGCATTCAGTGAAGAGCCCACCATAGTAGATAGCAAACACAAGTTGAACTAATTGTATCGAATGACTTGTACTATCGGTTGCATGTTTGACCTTGAATAAAACAGTTTACAACCAAACCAAACAATATTTCAACTGGCTTAACTTGCTGTGGTTTTGTACAGATTAAAGGAAGTACACTTACTCAGCAAATGTTAGTAGGGAATGCGTTCTGTTGGAGGTGACAGGACTGTTTATTGAATCTTTCCTAAGGATAGCTACTAGGCTGATCAAGAGGAAAATATCCTTCCCTTGCCTTCACCTCCCACCATATCCTAAAATGCTCACTAATTTTGTTTGAGTGGCCACTTTCTCTTTGTATCCTTGAGAATTTGAAAGATATACTACACTTTTTGAAAAAACATAGTCTCAGTTGAACTGCTGAAGACAGCGCTGTATTACTGGTGCACTGTTCCATAAGAATCATCAGCTTTCTTGTATCTTTCTCAAGAAGACACATTCTTCAAATGAGGGTTTCACCAGTGTGTTATCCAAATATCATCCTCTTCTCATCTGTACATGTTTTCAGGAAGTGATCTCTGGTGATTTACTTTTCAAGCAAAGCCATCATAGACAGGAAATCAAGTTGGGTATCCTTTATCAATGGTACACCAAGTTTGTCTTGGTGAGGCACCAGGTTTTATATTTCACAATTAAATCATGGGGAAATTGTAATGATGTGCAGGTACATAACTTGAAATTATATGTTCACTAATCCATTTTGCTGCTCCATAAACATAAAAACATAAAGTATGAAACATAAAAACATGATGAAAGGATGAAACAAAAAGTGGCCTGTTGAAACCACTCTTTCCATAGTAACGGAAACATTCACGGTATGATGGTTCCTGTTAGCCATTAAGCTATCACTCATAGCTAATGTTCTAAAGTTACTGATGGATCATTTGAAATTTCTGAGCAAGCTGACTTGGTGTCAGATTTTGTTACTTAACTGTTGCCTACTTCAGGTCCTTTATATTTCATCTTTTTGTCAAGTGGCTGCAACTCCAGGTGAGACCTGGTTAAGTGGCATAAGTTTATGAGGCAAGTTGAGGTCAAGATGCATGCCTAAGCATGCACTAATCTCTTGAGATCCTTCCTATTATGGTCGGAAATAATTGAGCTTGCACTCTATTATGTTGGTTGTTTTGTAACTCAAAGGGCAGTCAACGAGCTAGGAATAAGACTTAAACAAAAATGTTATGCACTGTTTTGTGTAATCAACAGCAGGTCATTTATGTTAGTACTATATTTTCTGAAAATGGTAAGTTGGTGGAAAAGAATGTAAATATATAATCTAATCAAAATCCTATAAATCAAGAGAACTGCACTGTATTAACCCGAGGTCCATTCCAGAAATCTGT
Organism: Mustelus asterias; assembly: GCF_964213995.1. Lineage (NCBI taxonomy): Eukaryota > Metazoa > Chordata > Chondrichthyes > Carcharhiniformes > Triakidae > Mustelus > Mustelus asterias. Next base: position 104,293,442 of record NC_135805.1, read on the forward strand.
CAAATGTATGTTTGCATTAAAAACATAGTGTCCAGTGACATCATTGTGTCAACCAATGAATTGGAAGTAGGGCTGGACTTAAGGCAAATAAAGTTCATTTATTCAACAGTCTATTTAAAGAGAATCTTTACAAACTATAGTAAACAGAACTCATGATCAAAACCATAGCAACATCTCCCAATAAAAGCAGAATTATCACTGCAGCGAAATACAGAGAATGGATGGTGATTATGTAGTTATGTAATATGAAATATGTAACATCAATTTGCAGCCATGAAGAGCTGTGATAGCTTCAGACTGATTGATGGAGGATATCCTCCATTATCTTTGTTTCAGCTGGGAATAGTGGTGTCACTATATGTTGCCAACTCTGGTCTCTTGCACTGATTACATCAGCCTCAGGTTGATAGATGTTTTGCAGTCGTTGCATCCCATTCAGTTGGGCTCTATTATGAAGGCTCTCTGTTGTTATCTCCATAGACATTGCCTCTTGACCCTGTCTTCAACCTGTCTGCCATTGAAATCCTCCTCCCATGCCTTTGTGACTTTCAAACTCAAGTATCCCAACATTATCCTGGCTGCCTCCCATCCTCATAAACTACAGGCTTAGCCACAGATCCGTTGCCTATGTCATATTTTGTACCAGTTGCTGCTCACCCATCAATTCTGCCCTTGCGGATCCATTTTTGTTTCCAGTGCCCTAGCACCTTAGATTTAAAATGCTCAATCTTGAATTTATGTGACCTTGCTCTATATATATATATATATATATATATATATATATATAAAGCCTTCCAGCTTTACATCACCCCATCCCTCAAATGCACTTTTATTTCCATTAAAGCCCATGCTGTGGAACTCCCTCCTTAATCCCAGAATTACAGAATCATTCCAGTGCAGAAAGAGGCCATTTGGCCCTTCAAGTCTGCACTGGCTCTCTGAAAGAGCATTCTGTCTAGTCCCACTTGCTTGCCTTTTCCCCAGAACTTTGCACATTCTTCCTTCTCAGCTAACAATCCAATTCCATTTTGAATATCATGATTAAACCTGCTTCCACCACCCTCTCTGGAAGTTTGTTTCAGATGCCAACTGCCGTCTGCGTGAAAAAAAATTTCTGCGCATCACTATTAGCCCTTTTGCCAATTAGTTTATATCGGTGCATCTAGTTCCTGATGCTGTCTTGAATGGGAACAGTTTCTCACTATATTTACCTTGCC